>NC_085843.1:6710534-6955534 GCF_035594765.1 Anolis carolinensis
AGTTTCCAAGCTCATTCATCGCTATGATAAGTGCCTAGATTTGAATGGCGGCTATGTTGAGAAGTGGTATTTGAGTGTGGTTTACAACTGCATATGGTAAATGTTTTCTCCTCTACTTTGTTCATTTTTAATTCCAAAACATAATCTACTTTCTGGATAACCCTCGTATTTTTAGCAATAAAACTCCCCAAAAATACTTGGCAGCTTTTCCTATAACAACACTGACAACTGCATTTAAAGTAGTGGTTCTCAACCTGTGGGTCCCCAGGTGTTTTGGCCTACAACTCCCAGAAATCCCAGCCACTTTGCCAGCTGTTAGGATTTCTGAGAGTTGAAGGCCAAAACATCTGTGGACTCACAGGTTGAAAACCACTGGACTAGAACGAACTGGGTTACTTTTGCTTCAAGGCAAGGGATGATCAGTTGATGGCCTATAAACTGGATTACTCCAAAGTAATTTAGCTGGCTCTTGAAAAAAAAAACCTACAGTATTTGCAAGAAAAGTACATTGCATGAAATAAAATTATTTCAGCCACCTTGAATTCCAACTTTGGGGAAAAGTTGAGTTATAATAAATAGAATGTTAAGAAGATATGATTTTGTACATATCACAAATGCAATGTATTAATATCTGTATCTGTATATAAAACTATGCCGACTGCATGTATTCTATAATTACCAAACTCACATAACTGCCAAACACGACCAGTAAGGAGATTTGGCAGAATGGTCAAATAAGCTTCTGCCCCCAAGAAATACATTTCCCATCACTGCTGCTTAAGGAATGCTATTAAATGTTCAATGACATATTATTACATCCCATATGTTTACAACGAGAAATTACAAACAGTTACCTGGTGAAACACAGGCTGTTTCCAATTCAGGTATACCTGCAGAAAACAAAGAAAGAGAACCATGTGTATTAGAAATGGAAGTTGCCTTACAAAGTATCATACTATTAGTCTCTCCAGCTCAGTACTGTTTCCACTGGTCAGCGTGATTATCTAGTTTCTTACTTAGAGATACTGAGGACTGAATTTGCATTAATCGATAGTCAAAGCAGATGCTTTAACAATGAGTACTGATTTCTTCTGGGTTTTTCTGGCTTTTATCATGAGTGGCCAAACTGTGGCATGAGAACTATAATAAGCTTGGCTGTGAATTTATCCACTATCGCCTGCTTCACTATTCCAAATAATCTCAAGTAAGTGGGAGCGAGGATAGCTATTCACAATAGAGGGCACTACTATACCATTATCACATTCTTTCAACCAGATTTGCAGCATGCTTGCAGAAACAGCTTTGCACCCCTAATGTGATTTTTTTATCATTAGCAATAAAGGGAGGCATGTGTGAGATGACAACAAACACACCTTTGGGAAACAACATTTACTGATCTGTTATCTGATTTCTTTCCACACTGTTTTTCCACCAAGAATGGAACAAACAGACAAATCTACATAGAAGTTTGCAACCAGCCCTAGGTGGGGTTGTGTTCCCCTTGAGACACTATTATTATTACCGTATTTGCTTGATTATAATGCTCACCTTTTTAGGTTTCAGGGTTTTGAAAATGGAGGTGCACATTAGATTCGATGATGCATTAAAAGTAAAGGTTTTTCCTTGACATTAAGTCTAGTCATGTCTGACTCTGGGGGTTGGTGCTCATCTCCATTTCTAAGCCGAAGAGCCGGCGTTGTCCATAGACACCTCCAAGGTCATGTGGCCAGCATGACTGCATGGAGCGCCATTAACTTCCCGCCGAAGCGGTGCCTATTGATTTAATCACATTTTGCATGTTTTCGAACTGCTATGTTGGCAGAAGCAGGGCTAACAACGGGTACTCATCCCATCCACAGATTCGAACTGCCGACCTTCTGATCAGCACGTTCTGGAGCTTAGCGGTTTAACCCACTGCGTCACCGTGGCCCCTATCACTGCGTCAATGGTGCATTAGACCCGAGTAAATATGAGTATATTTATTTATACCCTGCTTTATCTTTCCCGAAGGAGATTCAAAGCAGCTTAACATAAAGCATTAACATACAATTTAAAATATAAAAATAAGCAGACATTAACACAGGATCAAATATAAACAATATTTTAAAAATTCCCAATTAAAAACCATTAAAACATATTCAAAGTCATTAGGTATGCAAGTTGAGAGTTCTCCTGAATTGGCACTAATCAGAGGAACTGAATTTGTGGCCGCTGTAAGGAATGTTTCTAGCCATCTGAGGCTGGAATGCCAACTGCAGCCTATTTGGTGAAGCTTCTGATATTCATGCTCTGCTTGTGAGGGAGCCGATTACCCTAAAGCGGATACTAAGATAGCGTCTTCTTCTCTCGTCTATGTGTGTGTGCGCGTCTGTGTGCCTTCAAGTTGTCTGCCAACCAATGGCAATGGCTTTAATAGGTTTTCTCAGGCAAGGCATGGTCAGAGCTGGTTTTGCCAGTTCCTTTCTCTGAAATATAGCCTACAGCACCTGCCATTCTTTGGTGGTCACGCAGCCAAGCACTACTCTGAATAGCTTCCAGGATCTGGTGCCTTTGAGATATTTAGCCTGCTTTACTGCAGTGTTATTTATGCGAAGGACAGAAGGAATTTTCTCTGCTTTTTACAGTGACAGTGATGTTGAGTCACCTAAAACTGTATGTGTGGGAGTGTTTGGATTTAAACAGAGTTTCCTTCTCTGGAGGTTTTTAAGCAGAGGCTGTATGGCCATCTGTGGTGGATGCTCTTGTTGTGTATTCCTGCACGACAGAAGGGGTTTAAACTGAATGGCCCTTGGCGTCTTTTTCAACTCTGAGATGGAAGAGACCATGGATGAATTATAAAAAGTGGAGTCTAGCTCACTTCTTAAAAAATCACACACATAAATTATTACAAGACAGCAGAACACTACTTACTATGGTGACGCCAATGCTGTAGGCTACTAGTAGAAACAAGAGGGGGTAGTTGGTTGTAGTTTTGTACTTGAAGCACTCATATCTGAAAGAGATACGAACGAGAGGCGATGAGGCACAGAAGTCACTGAAGAAATTCATTAAACCCTTCATTTTCTAAGGCTTGTATCTATAAAGGTGAAGGATAGAGGGGTTCCCTCACTTGCAGCTGCTCTTTGGAACAGAAAATCATAAGAATTGGCAGAGCACACCACAGAACCACCCTGAGGCAATGCCAGCCTGCGCTCTGGCAGAATCGTACAACAGACACAATTCAGTTTACAGACAGGCTTCATTTCAGTCACAATTGGGTTTCTAATTAGAAGCCTAGAAAATTGAACTTTCCCCTGCCCACCAACCCCCACACAACTAGTTTCTTGCTTACACTGGGGAGGAATGAAAGCAATCTCCGTCTTATTCTGGGCACTGGAATATGCTAAGTCCCAGTGGTATCAGAATGCAGGCTATTGCCAAAATTGTGCCAAATAAAGTAAGTTAAAGAGGGCACTTATAAACCCACTCTAACCAAATGAGAGGGCATTCATGGATCCACCTTCTGCTTCCCACAATGACCAATGTCTTAAGGAAGGAATAAATAGAACATAAAAACAACAGGTGTCTCTCACTGAGTTTTCCCAGCAAGTGGCATTCAAAGGTAAACTATATCATTAGAATACAGAGGTTCCATTCAGCCAGTATGACTAATTGAGATTGACAGAATTATCCACAAAGAAATGAAAATCTAAGAATTCAGCAATGGGTGAACCCTCCTGTATACCCATATATCATCTATAAATGTACTACTCAGCTATTCTGGATATTCTTCCAAAAACATTATGGTGTGGTGGCAAGGGAGGTTCAACAAGCAAAGAAAAAGTGAAGCTCCCCTGAAGTCCATCTATGCGCTCTAGATTTGAATTATGAAGAAATAAGCATAGAAGGCCAACTGTCCCTTGAAAAAGGCCTTAAAAAATAGGTGTACAGTGTTCCCTCATTTATCGCGGGGGGTTATGTTCCAGGACCACCCGCAATAAGTGAAAATCCACAAAGTAGGGAAACTATATTTATTTTAATATTTATATATTATTTTAGTAGTTCTACACTATTTTAAGTCTTTATCAACCAATTGTCTTTATCAATCAAATCGCCTTCTTCTCCTCCTGCTGCCACTTGGGCTCCTTTTCTCTCCCTTCGGCTTCTCCTTCCTTCCTTCCTTCCTTAGGCTGTAAATTGTAATTTTTTATGATTTATAATATTATTTTAGAGTTTATTGATAAACCACAAAACAGCGAATCCACGAAAAGTGAACCGCAAAGTAGTGAGGGAACATTGTAGTAACAGAAAACGGCCTGAACGCAGGTGTTGTAATCAATATGACAGCTTCAGTATTTATGAGCCCATTGGTAACTACAGCATGGTTACCAATATCTTTAATATCTGTAAAGACACATTAAGTAGTTTCAGACGCTGCAAAAATACTAGTAATAATTACTTACAGGCAGTAGACAAACATGCAACAACTGTAGATCATGGGCAGTTCATCCAATAGCTACGTAAAGAAAAAGGAAATAAGGAAATCCAGGGAAATTAATATTTACAAGGTCTTACACACATAACTATAAAAGAATGAAGAAACTGAATCACTGTGGAAGGCCTGAGGCAAGAGACAGTATGTGAAGCAACCAGCGAGGACAGAATTATTTACAGCATAATCTGCTCTTTCAAAACACTCCCAGGCATGACAAAAAGCAAGACTCTATGACAGCTGAAAATAATGAAGCATTAATCACTGAAGAAATAGTAAGCCCCTTGGGAAGCACCCCACGAGCGCTGCTGCTTGGATAATAGTGCCTCCCTATTATCCAAACAGTTCGGTTATCCGAGATTTATCTCGGATAACCGGGACTCTACTGTAATATTATTCTCAAAACACATATTGAAAAAGGTCTTGTGAAAATGACACCTAGTAGGTTTATGCCAGAGGACAACTTCAAGCTGGAGATTTCCTCCTACCTCCTTTTCCTGGACTCTTTGCCACCTAAGACCTGGAAATATCTAGCTAGGTCAGTGAACACTCTCTTGTCTGTAGTAAAGTTGATAAAAATTTCACTTTCTCTTCTCCTAGTTTTGTCAGGCCTTCTGTATTATTTCCAGGACTCTGGAATATCCTCTGTATTGAATGCTTTCACTACCTGTGACATACTGTATTGGCTTAGATTAATGTATCGTAAATACACATACAGTAGAATCTCGCTTATCCAACGTTCTGGATTATCCAACGCATTCTGCCTCCCACCCGGATCCACAGCTGTTTCTCTAGGCAGCAAAGACTAAATGTTTTACGGATTTAACTTCCAACAGTGTTGTTAGTGCAAGTTCATTTTATGCAAGTCTATCTTTATTTGTAGTCCATTTGTTAGTAGTTGATGTTTTTATAGTCAATGTTTTCAATACATTGCAATGCTTTGCTGCTAAATTCATAAATACAGTAATTACTACACAATGTTACCACATACTGAAGTGCTTTTTCTATCAATTTGTTGTAAAACATGATGCTTTGGTGTTTAATTTGTAAAATCATAATGTAATTTGATGTTGAATAGGCTTTTCCTTAATCCCGCCCTATTATCCAACATTTACGCTTATCCAACATTCTGCTGGCCCATTTATGTTGGATAAGTGAGACTCTACTGTATACACTATCACAAAAAGAAATCCCAGAAACAGGATATGTAAGGAAAGGACACAAATAGAAGTCATGTAAACCTATGCTACTGACCTGCATTTCATATTTTAGGGTCATGTGAAAGCACCAGGAGCCCAAACCCACAGCTGAAAAACAAGAAAGAAATTATTAGGGGAGAAAGCCATTTTATGGGGCAACAATAAACTAATTCTCCCTACTCCCCCCCCCCCCAATACTACTTTATATTTTATTACCATAATCTGTACAACAGGTGACATTGTGGATCTGTGTTCAGAGAGCTAACTCATTCCTTCCAGTGTCTTCTCCAAAATACAGCTAAATAATTTCCAGGCCAGCCACCATTCCCTTTTCCTTTCCCAAAACACTATCTCCATTTTCCTTTATGACAAGTTCACAGTATTAATACTTGCACGACAATACGACAGCAGGAATAAGGAGGCCCTGAAGAGTCATTTTTACTCAGCACTATGTTAGCCTGACCAACTTTTGTACTCTGTATAATGTCATGTGTTCATATAAACGATAGTATTATCAGGACAGGCAGCAACCACAAAAAGGCTGATGGTCCACTGAACAAGTTAACTGATTTCCTACTTGTACTAGAAGCACTTTAAATGCGAATTATTGTTAGCTGCATTAGCAATGTCCTTTTAAATTATTTGCATAACGTTTTTTGTTATCAGAAATTAACTGGCTAGTTGGCCCAATAAAAGACTCATGATGCTGACATAGGGTCTAGGAGAATGCTTAGAAGAACTCTAGGTTTGAACAACACAGACATGCCAAGTCCAATACAAGACAGTCCCTGAGCTACGAGCATCCAACATACAATCAACTTATAGTTAAGAATGGTGGTGAGACATAGAATCATAGAATTGGAAGAGATTACATGGGCCATCAAATCCAATCCCCTGCCATGCAGGAAAGACAACAGGAAGTGAGAAAAATCTAACTCTAAGAAGGGAAATTCCCTCCTGAGTTATCATGGTGAAAAGGTGTCTCCAGTGCGGTTTTATCATCAATCCTCGTTTCGCAACAAGCCAAATAGTTCAAAATTCAATTATCATAGGGACAGAAAATGATGTGAAATCTTCTGACCAGGGACACAGCCAGCAAAACAAACACCACAGGGGTGTTAACCTTTCCCTAGGCTATCCAGATATTTAGCTAGAATTATACTTAAAATGTACCTGTTCCAACTTACCAACAAGTTCAACTTAAGAACTTGACCCCCACCAGGACATAAAATCTCATTCTTGCACTTTACTATTACAGTATTCTCTATTCAAAGACATCATGCTCCACTTTACATTGTGTGTACTTAGTATGTTCATATTTTAACTATGTTGACTAGGCTTTTTTATTAAAACTGGACTAAATCAATCAAAATATTAAAGAACGAATCCGAAACAATAAATAAATTTTCACAGGAAAGACATCCTTGAAATAAAAGCAACGCTGGGAACTAGACAGGGGGAGTGTGTCGCTGTTGGTTCTGCTGAACCTCTCAGTGGCCTTTGATATCGTTGACCACGGTATGCCTCACAGGAATGGGGCTTGGGGGTACTGTTTTGCAGTGGCTCCACTCATTCCTGGAGGGTCGGTCCCAGAAGGTGTAACTGAAGGACACCTGTTTAGCTCCGCAACCATTGTCTTGTGGTGTCCCGCAGGGGTCAGTACTGTCCCCCATGTTGTTTAACATTTATATGAAGCCGCTGGGAGAGATCATCCGGAGTTTCTGAGTATGGAGTAACCTGTACACAAATGATGTCCAACTCTGTCACTCCTTCCCACGTGTCACTAAGGAGGCTGCCCAGGTCCTGAACGGGTGCTTGGCAGCTGTGTCAGACTGTATGAGGGTGAACAAATTGAAACTGAATCCAGACAAGACGGAGGTCCTCCTGGTCAGTTGTAAGGCCAAAGAGGGCATAGGGTTACAGTCTGTGCTGGATAGGGTTACACTCCCCCTGAAGGCGCAAGTTCACAGCTTGAGGGTGATCCTAGATTCATTGTTGAGCTTGGAGCCCCAGGTCTCAGCAGTGTCTAAGGGAGATTTTGCACAATTAAAACTTGTGCGGCAGTTGTGCCTGTACCTTGGGAAGCCTGGCTTGGCCATGGTGGTCCACGCTCTTGTTACATCCCGAATAGACTACTGCTACACACTCTACGTGGGGCTGCCTTTGAAGACTGTTCAGAAGTTCCAATTCCAATTAGTCCAAAGAACAATTAGAACAAAGTTTGAGATGAAGGCATGCATTCTGCAGCACTCTGACCTTTTAGCAGACCTTCTGGTCTGGAAGTAGTGGATTGCTCTGAAGTGAATTCAAATGGCCATTGATGAGAGCTGTAGGTCTATCATGTTTGCAGAATAAACTGCCAAGTTGCTAACTGGAGCGACGTACAGGGAGCATACCATCTCCCTGTTGCGTCAGCTCCATTAGCTGCCAATCTGCTACCGAGAACAATTCAAAGTGCTGGCTTTAGCCTGTAAAGCTCTAAACGGTTCCGGCCCAGCTTACTTGTCTGAACATATCTCCCGCTATGACCCACCTCATAGTTTAAGATCCTCAGGGGAAGCCCTGTACTCGATCCCACCACCTTTGCAAGCGCGACTGGTGGGGACAAGAGATAGGACCTTCTCAGTGGTGGCCTCCCGTCTATGGAACACCCTCCCTATTTAGATCAGGCAGGCTCCCTCGCTCTTGTCCTTTCATAAAATCTTAAAACTTGGTTATGGGACCAGGCCTTTGAGCAACAGATGCAGCATCAAATGTAAAATGAATTTATGATGAATAATGGACAGACCTGGATTACGACTCAGAATGAGCCTCTGAATGTATATTTATTTGGATGTTTTAATTAATGTTATTTATTTTAATTGTAATTGTTTTTATATACTATGTTTTATATTTTTTGCCCAGCATCTAATGATTGCTAATTGTAAGGCTGCCCTGAGTCTCCCCTTAAATAAATAAATAAAGTTTGAAAGCAACGAAAACGTAACAAAATGAGGAAAACTAAGTATATCACCACCAGATTAAAGCGCTTTTGCAACAAGCAGTTAATGGTCAAAGTCCATTTAAATGAAAAGGACTTTGTTGCTGGTAAAAGAGCTGAGAGGGGGGCAACCTAGCTTTTCACAGAAGTGAACAGACTGAGAACAAACAATAAGGCCAACATCTTCACAAGACAGGGCCTTTCCCTACAGATCTCAAAACGCAAGCAAGCTCATATAGAGAGACAAGCAGGGTCAAGCACAAACAAGGAGATAAAGCTTGATCAACAACTATCACACTACGTTTGCCATTAAATAACATGTTCTATTTATGTTCCTCCTCCAGCTCTCATTTTTAGGGGGAAAAGATACAATTAGCTTTATTTTTGCCAGGGAATAATTTGGGAATTGACTAAACTCTGCTCTAAAGAATAATTATAGCTGCCTAAAGCCATAAAAGCTTTGTTTTTACTACATTTCACTGCATTAATTAAAAGCAACACACATTACCTGAAAGGTGTCTCAAACACATTGAATTGTGCTTTTTAGAAGCCCGTGTCTTCATTTTACAGAAAAATAAGAGAAATTGCCTTGGGAAGAGGTAGGCTGAGCAGAACAACTGCTGTTATGCCTTCCTCTAGAATCAAAAGCAATGATCAAAGGGAGATATGTAATGAATTTCTAACACATTCTCAATACATTTTGAGCAAGGGGCATTCCTTCAGGGGTAGAAATACTCTAGAATCGATTTTTTTAGATGGACCTGTTAACAAATTGTGTGAAAATCTTGAATGAAGAGCGAATGGTGTCAAAGCTCCCACTGGCTTGCAAAGAGAATAATTAACACTGCCTCATGTTTACAGGAATTCTTTGTTGAGGCATGCCAAGGCACCCATTTCAAATCTTGTAAGTAGGCAATGGCAAAGCCTTTTAGCCATTAAAATCCCACTGAATTACAGGAATTGCAAGTTATTCTGCCACTGCCACTTGGCCTTGATGTTTGGATGAGTAAGCACAGAATTAAAAATTCCAGCAACGTGACCATCTCAGAATCACTTGAACTCCTTAAAAAATCCCTTACCTGTGACACACAAATAAGCAATGATGTATCGTTTTTCAAGGCCATCTCTATAACTCTGAATTGCACCATAGATTGGAGGTAGAATGAAAATCAGGTTGCTAACGGTGTTCCCTGGAAGAAACAAGCCAAAGAAAAAAGTGATTAGTGATAAGTGATTGGGGGGGGGGGGGAGAATAAGGTTATTCCAACCTGCATTGCTCTCTTTAACAAGGAAAATACACTTTACCTTTCATACAAATAGGTAATAGTTAAGGAGTATAAAGAACGATCAAATACCATTAAGTTTCTACAGTGTTGTGTGTTAGCAGATATGAAAAACAGCTCTTAGGATTATTTTTCACAACAAAATAATTTCCAAGTTAAAAGAGATGGATTTCCTGCTCAATCACTCTCAGTTATTAAAGGATGAAACTCATAGTTAAAACAGTTCAGATTCTTGGCAGGACTCTCAGCAATGACTTTCTAAGTTCAGTGATAGTAAAAGGGCTTCTCTCTGATAAGCAAAGACAGGTAACCAGGTCTCATATCGTCAACTTGCTGTGTTAGCAATTATTACAATAGCCAAAGAAATATCAAGCAGAATCCAAAGAGGAAACTACCACGGATGTTGCTACCAGCGATTTGAAATGTTTAAGCATATGGTAACCAAATTGGTGGGCAGTGAAGTGAGGGAGAAGAGAGAATATTCCAAAAACATGGCAACATTTAGATGAAAATCAAGTGTCACAGCCCAGTTAAGTTTTAAT
The DNA here is from genome assembly GCF_035594765.1 of Anolis carolinensis. Lineage (NCBI taxonomy): Eukaryota > Metazoa > Chordata > Lepidosauria > Squamata > Anolidae > Anolis > Anolis carolinensis. The sequence goes on from NC_085843.1 coordinate 6,721,010, forward strand.
ACAAGCACACAAGCTTGTGACACAAGCTAGACTTTCTGTATTTCCAGAAAGTCATGTATTAAAGAAAAACCCACAGGGACTAGTGTTTATATGACTAAGCAATGAGCTCTACTGTACTGAGAACTTAATTAAGATGCAACAGGATACAAATAGCCTAAAGGCACAAGATACTGTCTCATCTTGGAAGCTAAACAAGATCAGCCCTGGTTAATACTTGATGGGAGAATGCTGAGAAAGGAACTGGCAAAACCACCTCTGAGGATTCCTTGCCCGAAGAAACACTATGACCTGAAGGCATATACAGACACACAGATATCACTAAGGGGAGTGGAGCAGGTCAAGAAGAAGCAAGAAGACACATACAAAAACTTTTCACTGGAGGGATTGTGGTGGCCCTCCAGGTATAATTCAACTTCAACTCCCAGACCTAACAAGCATAACTGATGAAAAATGATGGGAGTTGTAGTCCAATAACATTTGGAGAATTGCATAATTCCAAACCTTGCTTTAAATAGCTTTTTGAGCCCACAGAAACCATGTCTCCTGACACAAACGGAATCCAATAAGGGCCACTCCAACCTCTGAAATGAAAATGGAAGTGACTGGAAGGGCACTAATGTTTTCTTTCATTTAACAAATTTTTAAAAATATTTTTTTTAAAGAGGGAGTTTTTTGCTACAACAAATTGTGGTGTAGTTGATCTGCCTCCTACAGATCAAGATGATTTCATGGAGGGGGGTATTCAAAAATTGGGAGGAGTACAAAACCTTGTAGTGCCAATGTGGTATTATGGTCTGAGAGTTTAATTATGACTCTGGATACCAGGGTTTACATACCTGCCTGATCATGGAAACCTACTAGGTGACCCTGAGCAAGTTACACTCTTTCAGCCTCAGAGGAAGGAAAAGGTAACTGTGAAAGAAACTATAACATGTGAAGAAGACTTTTTTTTTAAGTGTTGTGTGGTTCTGGGCTGTATGGCCATGTTCTAGGCAGCATTTTCTTCTGATGTTTAGTTTGCATCTTTGGCTGGTATCTTTAGAGGATGATTATTTGAAGATGTCAGCCATGTCAGTTCATGTGGAACTCCCTCCCCAGTGACATTCGGCAGGCCCCATCCCTTTTGGGGTTCAGAAAAAAACTGAAGACCTGGCTATGTATGCAGGCATTTGAAGAATAAGCATGTGTTGGCTTCTACTTGGTCTGAATTACGGCTCTTGTATAACTTCTGGTGGATGAATGGCATAAGCACTTTGCATTGTTTTAAACTTTGTATATTGTATTTTATGACTATTTTATGATTGTTTTAACTGTTTTAATCATTTTAGTTTATTGTATATCAGTGTAACGGCATCAATTGCCACTTGTAAGCCGCCCTGAGTCCCCTCGGGTGAGAAGGGCGGGGTATAAATAATTGAAATAAATAAATAAATAATAATAGATGCAGGCGAAACATCAGGAGAAAATGCTGCTAGAACACAGTCACACAGCCTGGAAACCACACAATACTCCAGCAATTCTGGCCATGAAAGCCTTCGACAAAACTTTGCTTGCTTTCATCTGATGATGTTTCACTGGCAAATGTTAGGTATTTTCAAATATTAATGCTTTCGTGGTTTGTCAGAAATATAATGTTCACCAATTTTCCACGACTGGACTGCTTGCATCCCAAGATTAAGTTTCCATTAGGCACCTGAGACTGTCACAACAGACTGTCTCATAATGCTTGAGCATTTACAACTGAATTTTCAAGGTTGATAATAAAATAACTACAAATGGCATCTCATCATTAAAAAACCATTAACACTGGGAAATGAAAACATGCTATAGCTAAATAAGTGTTCCTGGATGAACACTTACTTGGAAAACCATGATACTCGACACCTACTCAAAAGAATAGGAAAATACTGTAAAGAAATTCTACACCGCTTAGTTAAAGCAAAAGAATTAGGCAGGAAGAGAATTCCAGCAGCTAGGAAATACAGAGGTTCCGGCTGCAATGAATTCTACCTTCCTTTTTGCTTTACAAGCCTGTTTCTCTTGACTTTCAACAAGACTGTATATGTACTTCTTTTTAAATTGTGGTGACAGAAATATCCAGACCAGCACACAGAAAAAAACACTGAAGTGTTCAGAAGGGGTGAAGTGTGTGTGGCAGTTGTTGAAATTAGGTGACTTTCAGCTCAGCTTTTAAACTGAGGGAACAACCTAAGAAATCCACAAGAACTTCATTGCTTTTTATTTCTTCTTATGTTTTATTACATGTATATTGTATCTCTTGGTTCACAACTCAGGGAAAGTGTTCACCAAACTCAGAGGGTTCTTGCTTACTATATATATTTCTATATTTTTCCACACTAACTTCATCTCTATTCTTCCCATCCAGCCTTTTTGGCCCATTTCATTCAGATCCTCTTGCAAGTACAATTTGTCCTCCCCTTCCTGTTCAATTTGGCATGAGTTGGGTGAACCCCTTCAACACTTTGAAAAGAAAAATACAGACATATTTTCCAACAATCTGAGAGCCTTGGCCTGCTGGCCAACAAACAAGAAGCAAAAATCTTTTGGAGGCCTGATACCTTTCAATGCACATCTAAGGCTGTACTTCAAAGCAAAGCTTCATGTAATAAAAGCCCAGAAGTTACCCTTGTACTATAACATCCAGCAAGATACTGCCAACCTGCCTTTGAGGTTAAGTGTATCGTTCACAGTCTCTCCAACCCCATTTCCAAGTGGTGTGCTTCAGGAACAACTTGTACTTCTTCTTTCATTTCTTACAGAATCAGTGAAGGGAGATTATTCCATCCCCACCACTTCTGCCATGTTGTGTAAGTGCTCTTCTATAACAGCAAAAGCAGGATTTCCATAAACATTTGAATAACTTGTTTGTCATTTGAACCATTCATTTCCCTGCCCAGTTCAGAAAACAAAGGCACTCTTAATTTTTGTATCTGCTACAAAGTAAATTGTTATAATACAAACTTAAGTATTTTAAACACTAAATGTGTCCGTTCGGGGGGGGGGGATGTCAAGTCCTAACTGAATTTACCAAAAACAAAGGGAAAAAACAGCTGCTAATTCTGGAACTGAATCTGATAGGAAAAACATCCCTGTCAGAAATGAAAAAGCAAAATGGAATAAAATTAATCAAATAATATGCTGGAGTAATCCAGCATCTCCATGGGAAAGACATACACAAATTTAAAACATACTTCTGCATCGAAAGGTCAATGAGGATGTTTTAGCTATTGCCAATCTATTTGCAGCTATGGAATATAGCCAAGTCTGTATTGGTTGAACTGTTTCATCTCAAAAAACTACTTCAGCAGTTTCATTCTATAATAAAGGTAGTAGCTAGCTTCCTTATTTAAAGAGATTTATTAAATCATGGACAAGCCTTCACAGGCACATCTGACAGGAACATAGATTACTTTCTTCATGGCTGCTCCCATGAAACTCCTTCCCTATGGAAGCTAGGATAGAGGATGCAACTACAGTGTAGAATGCAGTTTAATACCACACGAATTGCCATGGCTCAATGCTTTTGCAAGGCCTTTCACCTTCTCTTCCAGAGTGCTGGTGCCTCACCAAACTACAAACCCTTGAATTCTACTGAATTGAGGGGAGATTTGCCATCGCCGCTGTCTGAGATTAAGAACATGTGAGTTAAGGTCACTTACTGGGTTTCCATGGCTGAACGGGCTTTCAAACCCTTGCCTTCCAGAGTCCTACTCCAACACTCAAACCACTAGACCACACTGACTCCCTGTTCATGAAAGTACATACTTTTATAAAGTTTGCACTGGTAACACTCATGTGTCATCTTTCAACTGACATTTATGAAATAGAGAAAAGAGTCCCCTGCAGTTCCCAAATAATAAAATGCAGAGAACAAACAAAAGGATGGCTTGAGTGGATTTGTTTTTCTTGGCAAAACCAGACTTTTCTTCAGACACAGTTACTTCAGATACATGTAAACTGAGGACTGAATTCAAAGGACTTAATTCCTAACCTACATACCAATCAGTGCAAATACTTCAGTCACTTCACACAGGTATGTCGATGATAGTTTTGAAAGGGAATACTGAATACCAAAAGTGGCTCAGGCAGAAAGTAAAAGTTTTAAAGCTGAGGTCAGACATACCTGGCCTGCTTTCAGACTATGATAACTGAAGTTAATGAGAGCTGCAGTTCGGCAATATTTGAGGGCAGCACAATTCCCATCTCTGGTCTGTCCTCATGACTGGATATTTCTGAAATAGGACTCGCTGAATTACAGCCACAGGCTTGGTATTTTCACTCAGAGGCCTATGCCATGACTTATTCATTTGAAACTGGGGTTGGGATGACAATTTTGAGTTAGTAAATGTCTCTCTAGGTTTTAAAGGGGCTTCTGCAGCAGAGATAAGGATATATCATTTCCTGAAATAGTTTCCTTCAGCTAACCCCTTCAGTGACCTGTTTCCTTAATATAACGATTTCCTCATTTAAAAAGGGAACATCTATATTATGTTTAATGAAACATGGAAAAAATTATTATATGAATTACATCTTACAGCTGAAAGAGAAGTTTGAGTGCACATAAAACTTCTCCCAGACCTTTGTAGACAAACTACGGTGCCTCCAGTTAAGCATAGTGTTCCGTTTTTTCCAAACCATGAAACTGTGGCTACTAAGAAAATTAGGCCACTGGTTTGGTTTTGGCTGATGCTAGGGGTAAAAACCTAATGGTTGCATATCATGAGCTAGTAGCTTTAAATATTATTTTAAAATAAAGAAAATGCTAGGTGTACCAACAGGTGGACCTCATGATGGCTACTGTATATGGATCTCCAGCTCATTTGCTGCTTTTATTCTAATGTATTTTTAGAGCTGAGCAACAATCTTTATCTTCTCAGGCCTTTCAATTTTTGCTACAGATTATTCAGTCTGTTTTGGCTCCTAGGTTTTCATTTCTGCTGCCTGGTTCAGATACTAAGGTTGAACTTACTTTTCATGTTCTTTTGCATTTGATTTGATTATTTGTGTCACTGCTGCTGATTATAACTTGTTTGTTTCTAGTCTATAAACTTTACTGAGAACTTCTTGTTATCGGGCAGCCTATAAATATCAGAAACAAAACAAACAAAACCAAAATGAAGTGACTATGTTGCTCAGATGTAAGCAGTAGGACAGAGTATTGCCCTCAATCTTGCTTTTGGCCTTTGCAGAAACAACAAGATGGACAAATGTGAAAAACAAGATGCTGAACCAAACAGTATGAATGACATATATCTAGCCTTCCAGAATTCATTGGACTGTCATCTCCACCTTTCCCACCAATGGCTATGCTGGAGAGAAAGTTGAGGTTCCACAACATCCGGAGGGCCACACATTCAAAGATAGGCCTTTCATTGGATCTAGTAAGGTTAAGGATCAGAAACTGTTTGGGTCTGGAAGTCACTTTTTTCTTTAGGGGCTATACTGACTGCCAAAACCTAGAATTGGCTAAAGTGTACTCCTGGCTATGAAACACTGTATTTTTGATGTCCAGTTAAGGATGGTCCACAAACCATTGAATAACTAATATTCTGTTCTTTTGGTGACCCTATTACAGGATTGCCTTTGCTTTCCTCTGAGGCAGAAAGAGAATTACTTGTGGTGCATCTACACTGTTTAACACCTCTTTTAATTGCCATGGCTCAATCCTATAGACTTCTGGGAGTTGTATTTTTATAAGACCTTTAGCCTTCTCTGCCCAAAAGTGTTGGTGCCTCATTAAATTCCACTAAACTTTTTATTACATTATTCTTTTAAAATGTAAGTTTAAACTGTTTCTAATTTTGTGAATAGTTTAATTCTATTTATATTCACTTTTTGCATTTTTAATGATACTGGTGTTTTTAAAAATCTAAGCAATCTTGCGTCCCAATTTTTGGAGGAATGGTGGGATATGACTAAATATCTATAACAACTAGGCTAAAGCATATATAATCCAATTCATAAAGCAGAATCTTAAACTGTCATTTTTATATGCACGCAGAGATAAGAGAGATATTTGCATGTATCACATTCTCAACATTAGAATACATGCAAATATGTGCACATATCAAGGGAGCAAAGGACATTCTAGTAATGATTAAAATGAGCTTTAAAAGGAATTGGAACAGCTGTGAAGGCTACAGTGAGGGGGAAAACTCTTCTCCAATTATGACATAGGTCAGTGACAGAGAACACAAGCTGCAGGCAAAAGATCTCAGGAACAATGCCAACATCTCCAAACAGTTTTGGGAAAGATTCCTGTCAAAATTCAGGAAAATTAGTGCCAGTGTAGACAACAGTAAGTTCAGAATTAATGAGGCAATTCTGTTTTCATCTCTCTTCTCCCCAAATCTTTCCAAACAGAAGCATGATCTTCCTCAAAATGTATTTTTATTCTTAGTAATTATTAGCTGATCTTCTGCTTGCCTGAACCTAAAAGGAGTACAGTAAAATCTTTCAAAACACCTTTGTAAACCAGATTGAAACAGTCTATAAAGAAACTATGTAACATCCAAGCAGTTTTGCTTCTTCTGACCTCCATCAAAAGCTCAACAAGCATGGAATCAGTTTGGCGTCCCTTGGATGCGAGTCAATCTATCATCAAGTGCTGGCAAAATAGAAAATGAGTGAATTCCCAGATCTCCAGAGAATGTATAATGCAGACATAAATTGCTCACATTCAGATGGTTTCTCCATTAAGTACATTCATTTAATTCCAAAAAGGAAAGTCTACAATTCAACAGCAAAATCTGGCCAATAAAAATATAGTTGTTCCAACTTAATGCCTCCTCATTCTATGGCATAGTACAATAAAGCCTGAATTTCATTGATTGATTTGATGGCAATCTGCTACAGACTCAAAGGAACATGTTGCACAAGAAAAGTGTCTGAAGACATTTACACTTTAAGCACCTGGTTATAAGGGAGGACCAGAATAAACTATGACACAGAGTAAAGGGATCTATTTGAGCAATCTTACTTATTTTCACGAGATTACATAAATAACTGAGTCAGGGTGATGTAGAGGTTTGAGAACTGGGCTAGGATAAGGTTGGAATGCCCACTCAGCCATGGAAACACACTAAGTGACCTTGGATACATCATAGTCTCTCATCCTTAGAGGACCAATGGCAAACTTCCTCTGTGGAAATCTTTCCAGGCAAACTGATTAGATAGGGTTGCCATTAGTCAGCATCAACCTGAAGGTACATAACAACTTGAATTACAAGGCATTTAAAAACTGTATAACATATAATATACAGTAGGCTTAGATGTTTATGGAGGGGAGGGAGTTAATTCTTTGTTTTCTCTCCAGACATATCAAACTGCTATCGTTGTGTCGGTGGATGTGGCTGCCTATGCTGGCAGGGACCCTTGTGTCCCTTCCCAATTCTAGTTTTAAGGCTTGAGGAAGCAAATGGGCTAGTAAAATATTTTCATAAGCTCCTAAACTTTTTGCATTGATTTGCAAAAATGAGATAATAACTGGCCTCCTTAGTATGGCAAGGACCTGCTGGAAGCAAAGAAGCATCAACATTTGTGTATATAGAGCAATTAGGGACAGAAGGAACCCTGTAGTACAGTGTTTCTCAAACTATGCTCCTCTGGGTGTTTTGGATTTCAGCTCCCAGATATCCCAGACAGCTTACCAACTGTTAGGAATTGTAGGACCTGAAGTCTGAAACCTGGAGCACAGTTTGAGAAACTCTGCTGTAGTGCATGCCTGCTGTCTTGTTTTCACCTGTTTCTTAGATCCATCTAACCTAAGGTATTTTTGCTTCCTGCCTACAAGTAGAAGTCACTTCCCCCCTCTTCCCAGAAGATTTTAGTATGTTTTATTCCTCTTTGTTTGAAAAGGAAGCATCGCAAGGTTTCTCTGCCTCACAAGACACACACACATACACACATACATACATACATACATACATACATACGAATCAGCATTACGGATGCTTCTACCAATGTCAGGTAACTTTTTCTTTGTCTAGCTATTCTTTTATCTGAGAGGTATTACCTGCAACAATAAGAGTTAGATTTTGCCTTTTTAAACCTCACCAGAGTATCCTGTGTATTTTCTCTCTTGTTTCCTACCATAAACTCATATATAGTACTGGCTACATTGCACTCTGCTATAAATACCAAATAATTCTACAGCACCATGCATCAGTGGTAAAGCACCTGAGCTGCAGGTTCAACTTGCAAAATATTCTTAGGCAATGTGATTCAAAGGGAGGGAGGGGAGGGGAGGCTCAGGCTATGGCTGCCAGTCAGAACGGTCAAGTACTGGGCTAGCTAGACAAACAGTCTGGATTGGTATAAGGCAGCTTTAAATGTTTGCTACTTGAGAATGTTCATGGAGTACTTGGGACACCTGACATGCTCAACATTTACCATTCATGTACTAGTCAAGATTTCTTTAAGGACAGAATGACACCAGCCAAGATTACACTGGGACAGATTTGTCTGGCTGAATCTAATATTCATTGTTGTCATTCTACTGTCAGAATGGCATGCTAGCACTGCACCAAGAACAATAATGTTCTGTCAAGTAGGATAGGAGAAAAAAAATCATCAGCTGCAAAGGGTCAGAAGTCATACATTTGGCAGCAATGAAGGCAGCCCTGCAGTTAAACTGGACAAGGCTACAGTTGCAGACATACTGCTACTGAACTTTGTACACACACAAAAATCTTCTGAACTGTGGAGCATAGAGATACTGCTGAAACCAGAATGATTTGCAGGATATGAATTCTTAAATCCTTTACCACCTACATATTATCTACCTCTAGATATGCAAAACCCCTGTTATTTCCCATCAAGTTGATTTCAACTCATGATGACCCTAATAAAAGAGCTCTCAGGTTACCAATAGCCCTGTTAATGTCGTGCAAATTCAGGGAAGCTGTGGCTACACTGATTGAACTGATCAATCCGTAACACAATCTTCCTCATTCATACAGCCTTCCACTTTTCCCAGCTTCTTTGTCTTTTGCAATGAGTTCTGTTGCCGCATGTGAAATAGTCTTAGTGTGGCCTTTCAAGAGAGAACTGAGTCTTGATTTGCTCCAAAACCTCAAGCATCTATTTTTCTGGCAATCCACGGTATTTGTAGAAATTTCTTCCAGGGTGACATTTTAAATAGGTTTGCAACATTATTGATAAATGGTGAATGCTGCAGCAGGCGACCCTTTCCCTTGTTTATTGGGATATATGGAGCACAGAGAAAACTGGAAATACAGCCATGTGATTTAAACCTCAAACCTGATGTAATTTCCCCAAGTGTGGAAACAACTCTCACAATCACTTGCCTGAAAGAGTCTAGCAAAACAGATTTGATTATGCACACCCACATGGAAACTGGAAGCATGTTACTTACTCTATGGTTTTATAGAAACAACAAAGTGTGCAAAAGGAATGCAAATCAACTCTTGAACTGACCTTTCTAAACTGTGCAGATTAACCATGTAGCCATTTGTCCCGTGTTGTATTAAAAGAGTTGTAGAGGCAGAGCAGGCATGAGCACACTTGGGCCTACCGGCTGTTAGGAATTGTGGAAGTTGAAGTCCAAACACCTGGAGGGCCCAAGTTTGCCCATGCCTGATCTAGATGCAGGGAATCACCAAACAATCAATGTGGAAGCAGATTTAAGAAGTATTTCCAGAGCACCTTGGCAATATTGAAGAGATAACAGGAGTGGGAAGTATTTATTGTTCCACACAAAGATTTTGCCTTCTAAGTAAATTAAATAAGTTTACTAGAACAGTTTATAAAATTTCATTATTGAACATACTGGGTGACTCATCTGGAGGACCTCTGTGGTTTCTGTTTCCCCTTTTGTACTGTCAACAGTGAGGAAAGATAATTATTCAATATATTCAGGCATTCTTATATCAAGAGTAGGTATTGAATCTTTATTTTATGGTAATATGCTGATCTATAATTTACTACCATACAATCGGAAAACAAGGCATAGTCGATTTTAGAGTTTGCAAGGGATTCTTTATGTGTCCAAAAAGATTTATATTCTTATTGGATGGCTGTGACTTTCATGGGAAATGAAAAGGTTTATCGTTTCTTGACATCAATCAGGATACAGATCTTGATGATGCCAAAACTGTTAACTTATTATCAGGACAGTATGTAACTGGGCCCCTGGTGGCACAGTGTGTTAAAGCGCTGAGCTGCTGAACTTGCGAACCAAAAGGTGCCAGGTTCAAATCCCAGGAGCGGAATGAGCGCCTACTGTTAGCCCCAGCTCCTGTCAACCTAGTAGATCAATAGGTACCGCTCCGGCGGGTTCCATGAAGTCATGCCGGCCACATGACCTTGGAGGTGTCTACGGACAATGCCGGCTCTTTGGCTTAGAAATGGAGATGACTGGACTTAACGTCAGGGGAAAACCTTTACCTACCTTTACTATGTAACTCATATTCCTTCTCCCATCCCTGCCTGTTTAGCTAGAAAGAGTATTGCCCTTTTTTTCTATATAGTCCTAAGAGATCAAACCGCTGAAACATAATACAAAATCTGCCATGTGGTAACATTTTTGAAAGTCAGTAAAATTTTGCACCCCTCACAAAATGGGAAATATCCTACAAGCAGCAAGTCACAGAATCATAGAGTTGGAAAAGACCTCATGGACCATCCAATCCAACCCCCTGCCAAGAAGCAGGAAAATCGTATTCAAAGCACCCCTGACAAATGGTCATCCAATCTCTGCTTAAAAGCCTCCAAAGAAGGAGCCTTATAAGTCATTATAGAAACACACTAAAAGTCATCATTAAATCAAAAGGTTTTAAATAAATTTTCAATAAACATAATATATACACAACAAAGAACGTTTTTTCTCATAAAACTGAATGCTTACCATCATGTATAAAAGAAAATAAAAGGACAAATTGCTTAATACCCCAAACTAGTATATCCCATAACTGACCCAGAGAGTGAAGGGTATGTTTAGATTCTTTTTATTACGTCTATCATAGGTAATACATATTAGTACCACATATCACATTTTCATAATTTGCAATAAGATTTCTTTTTATTTTCTGATCACTTGATTTGCTCCCTTCATGGTTTTCTTTCAGTGTCTAGTAAAGACTTTTCTATTCCAGACAATGTTTAGAGAACTGTTTTATCTAATGGGATTTCTGCTTTAGTCCTGAACAATTTTTAATCTATACTATGAAATTACTGTTTAATATGATTTTAATTCTATAAATGGTTTAATATTATTTTAATTGTAACATTCTGTATTTTAAAAAGGTTATATATGCTTTTACTTGTGTCTCCTGTTATTCTGTAATCTCTGCCTTGCATTTCTTCCTGTCTTGGGGAAAAAAGGATGTAAACAAAGGTACTGATTTGGTGACAGCACTGTTTTTTTTTGGGGGGGGGGGGGGGGGCGGATATATATCCTTCTATTTGTCCTGGAGTTGAAATAAGTACCGGGATGTATTTTGCAGATGTACCTTCCAATATTTCCATGATTTATGGCTAGCTAGTATCAACATGCCCACAGGGTTACAACTTGCAAGTATAAATAAAATATAATGGAAAAATTAAATAATTTGGTAAATGTAATGTTTATTTGCCAAACAAATTAGTGAATGAAATAAAACATCTAGAGAAGCTACTACCACAGCCATGCCTACGGTGTAGCATAAATCCCACATTATGTATCCCAGAACACTGTTCAAGATTTCCCAGGTGTGCTATATAGGTCACTGTAGCAAGCACGCTGAACTTCACGTAAGAGGCTTTTTTCTTCTTATTACAGAGAACTAGAAAGCATTTTTACATTATGCCAGGGGCCCTCCAGCAAACATACAGAAAACTAGGTGGAAGAAAGGTGTGAATTTCACTCTTTACACTGATTTGAAGTCAGTGGGAAGTGGTAAGAATCCATCAAGTTTGCTCTAGGTAAAGAAGACCTGACTTTCTTCACATTCCTGGGGACTTAGGGAGAAGGAGACACTCTCACTTTATACTGAATAGTTGGCTATAAAAATAAGATTGATCACAATCAAGGAAAGATTAGAGCTGGAAGCCTCAAGAAGTGAAATGAATGCAATTGCCTGCTAAGGCCCACCAAAATGTGTAGGTCCCTGATACAAGCACTACATTACAGGCTGCCTGGGTGCAATCACAGCTATAACCAGTCCTCTACTCAAGTGCCTAGCTTTTTTTTATGACAGCCAAAATGAAGCTATTTGTAACAGTTTACTACTTATTAGTTGATTGTTGACACTGTATGCCTTGCAGAAGGCCTATTTTACAACTCTTCTCTAGGTTTATGTTAAAAGATCCTTCTTATTAGACTACTACATTGGCAACCTGCCCCATGAGTGGGGAAGTGCCTGTTCAACCAGGTTGGAAATTCATATTTAGCTAGAAAATGGGTTCTGAATCTATATGCAAGCATTTATTCCTGTCTGCAGAACCTGACAACCCCCATGAAAGGTTAGGTGAAAACACCCTGCTCCTCCTTCTAGCTTTAAGCCTTTATTTAGCTGGTATGCATGGCCAAGACCACAATCCTATTAGTTCAAAGTGAGGACAGGAAGCCTTTACACCTGAAAGATGCTCAGAATGTTTTCATGTTACAGCAAGCTTCGCACCTTTTCTGTGGTAGGATCTCTCCATTCAAGTTTGTGTGTGGGGAGGGGGAATAAGTTCAGAATTGAAGGCACTTAGATGACTTCAGCATGGCAGATCTAAACTCAGAATACCTCTGAGACATAATAAAAGAAAGCCCACTTTCAAATGAAGTGGGGAAGATACAGGCATGTTAGCCCACTTAATGCTTTCCTTCCAGTTTGGACCAGAGCATGATAAGTGAGGGGAAATGGCTAACATTATTATACATTTATTTTGTATCTTGTATTTTTACCAAGCAAACTCTGAAGAACCACGTTCATTGTTATAATCGTTGTTTGCCCTGATGTGCCACCCAGGAGTCTATCCTATCTCCAAGACCTTCGAAGGAGAGGCTTTCACCACATTCTTACAGCCTTTTTGGTAGCTGTTCCCAGTTTTGAAACTTCCTCCATACAGAAGCCAGAATGGTCCTCTCCTTGTTGTCACTGGACTGGCAAGTGAAAATTTAAGAAGACTGGATAGTAAAAATGTTGGAAATAATAGAAATTGAAAGTTGAATATGCTGTTAAGGGATAAGTCACTGGACACATTCTTAGAAGAATGAAAACTTTTTACCAATCCTTTTTACCAATCACAGGGAAAGACATTAATTATGTCTAAGACTGGAAGTATAAACTGTTGAGATATGTATTTGTTAATATTAAAATAAAAGTAAATTATTTGTGGGGCATAAGTTGGAAGAAAAAAATCAAGTTATAGAGAAACAGAAAAAAGAAAGCAAAAATCCACTTTTAAAATCAATTTATGTATATAAATTTGTAGTTTAGACTGATATGTAATTACAATAGAGATGTATGCTGTGTAGTATAATATGTAATTCTTGTTAGGAATGTCTGTGTTTATATATGCATAAATATTGTTGTAGTGTATTTATTTGTGCTATAATTTAAAATAATTTAAAAGATTGGAAAAAACTTTCCGGTTCTGATAGGATTTTAGGAACTGACAAGTGTTTGATGGTTTCCTATTTTTAAAGCAATTTGTTTTGAAGATTATTAATTCTATGGCTTGTTTAATTGTATGCTTTTCCTTATAGCTAATGCTTTTAACCACATTTTCATTTTTTTTTTGTAAACAACCTTGAGGGTTGGAATGGGGGAATTGGGCAGGATATAAATGAATGAAGATAGCACCTACACATAGGTACCAATGGCCAGGTCCAGATATAATTAGAAGCTGGGAACAGGATGTCTGATACATTATATGCATAGTTTATTCCTTCCTCTCTGACATAGATTTCCTCTGTCCCAGTTTTTCATATTTCCTCACAACTCCCTCAAATAGACTTTCCCAGCTGCTACTGCGCAATTATAAATTAAAAAAAATACAATACATGGGAAGAGCAAGAATCTGCAGTGATTATACAATTATATTAACTAAAATGTAAGACTGGAGCTGTGTCACATTTCCCAGAAAGTCCATTATGCTGAATAAGCAGCCTTCTTAAAACACTCTTTAAAACCATGTGATTTCATAAACAGGAAACATATACAGGCTGCACATTCTGCAGTTTTCGGTACTAGAATTACATTTCTGATCTGCATCTTGTAAAAAAAAAATCAGCTTTAGGGATTTGTCCTGCCCATATATTTCTTGTGAGTCAAAGTGCTCATCTGTCTCAATGATCTTATAGACTCAGTTCATACACAAGGGCAGTGAAAAGCCAAACTATTATTTAGCTATTGGAACTCCTTCACATGCTTTGATGCAGATTCTCTCATTGTTTTTGGCTTGCTGTAGTCATGGCTTGGCCTGGTGTCCATATTGAGACAACTGAGGTCAACGTATTTTGCCCGCTGTGGAGTATCATCCATGAGCAACAAACTGATTCACATATCAGATATCACTAGCAAGTAGTTGACACACTTTGTATGAGAAAAACCCGTTCAGTGGGATATTCACAAGAAAAAGGCATCATACAATTAAGGGATGCAGTCCTCAATGAGAGATATTAGAACCATAAACTGTCTCAATATGGAACAAGCCATTTCCAAGACCCTGAGGGAACCACTCCAAAATTTTTAACAATCCAAAAAGGAAATTGGTAAGCTGGAATGTGTCCAGAAAAGGGTGAGCAAAACTGTCAAAGGTATGAAAACCATGAATTCCTATGAGGAGCAGCTCTGTGAGATGGGTATGTTTGGCTTGGAGAAGGTTGAACAGGGAAATGAGCCATGTTTAGATATCTGAGAGGATGTCTCACTGAAGAGGAGGAAAGCTTGTTTTCTGCTGCTCTAGAGATTAGGGCACAATGGAGCAACGAACTCAAATAGCAGGAAAAGAGAACTTCCTGGTGTTTGACAGTGGAGTCTCTTTTTCTAGAGGTTTTTTAAACAAAGGCTGGTCAGCCATCTGTCAGGAGTCCTTAGATTGTGAGGGTTTTTTTGTATGGCAATCACTGGGTTGCTGTGAGTCTTTTGGGCTGCATGCCTATGTTCCAGAAACTTTCCTCCTGACGTTTCACCCACATCTGTGGCAGGCATCCTCAGAGGTTGGAAGCTAGGCAAGGGAGGTTTATGTATCTGTGTAAGGTCCAGGTCACAGGGCCATCAAATGCTTTTTTTTCGTGTCAGGAGCAACTTGGGTCACTTCTGGTGTGAGAGAATTGGCCATCTCCAAGGATGTTGCCCAGGGGACGACCGGATGTTTTTGATGTTTTTACCATCCTTGTGGGAGGCTTCTCTCATGTCCCCGCATGGAGCTGGAGCTAATAGAGGGAGCTCATCCGTGCTCTCCCCAGGTTGGATTCAAACCTGGCAGCTTTCAGGTCAGCAACCCAACCTTCAAGTCACGAGGTGATTGATTACCAACTGCCTCCAACAGACAAGAATTCTTTCTCTCACCCTGGACATTATTCCACAGATATATAAACCCCACTTTCCTAGTTTCCAACAGACCTCACAACCTCTGAGGATGCCTGCCACAGATGTGGGCAAAACATCAGGAGAGAATGCTTCTGGAACATGGCCATACAACCCGAAAAACTCACAACAACCCAAAGAGTGTGTGTGCATATATATATATATATATATATATATATATATATACATATATATATATATACACACACATACATACAGTAGAGTCTCGCTTATCCATCCTCCACTTATTCAACGTTCTGTATTATCCAATGCAGTCTGCCTTTTAGTTGTCAATGTTTTCAATACATTGCAATATTTTGGTGCTAAATTCGTAAATACAGTAGAGTCT
Source organism: Anolis carolinensis (assembly GCF_035594765.1). NCBI lineage: Eukaryota > Metazoa > Chordata > Lepidosauria > Squamata > Anolidae > Anolis > Anolis carolinensis. The sequence continues at coordinate 6,736,901 of NC_085843.1, forward strand.
CACTTATGCAAGCTAAACGGGCCGGCAGATGCTTGGATAAGCGTATATCTTGGATAATAAGGAGGGATTAAGGAAAAGCCTATTAAACATCAAATTAGGTTATGATTTTACAAATTAAGCACCAAAACATCATGTTTTACAACAAATTTGACAGAAAAAGCAGTTCAATACGCAGTAATGTTATGTTGTAATTACTGTATTTGCGAATTTAGCACCAAAATATCACGATATATTGAAAACATTAACTACAAAAATGGCTTGGATAATCCAGAAACTTGGATAAGCGAGGCTTGGGTAAGTGAGATTCTACTGTACAGTAATTACTACATAACGTTACCGTGTATTGAACTGCTTTTTCTGTTGATTTGTTGTAAAACATGATGTTTTGGTGCTTAATTTGTAAAATCATACCGTAATTTGAGTTTTACTAAGCTTTTCCTTAATGCCTCCTTATTATCCAACATTTTCGCTTATCCAACGTTCTGGACTCTACTGTATCTTCATCCTAATAAAACCCAGCTTGGCGGGAGGTGGGCGCTCAGGAAAACAGAGACTCGGGAGTAGACGCGTGTCTGCCGTGCACGTCTAAACCGGCGCGTGGTGCCCTTTCCCCAAACCCGTGACTCACAGAACTCGGCGATGTAGTAAGAGACAACATAGTTCTCTTCGCACCAGTCGAGGGTGGACGTCGGGGGGCCCCAATAGCCGGCCCGGTCGCCGGCGGGAGCCATGGCTGGTGGAGGCGAAGGAGGAGGAGGACGCTCCAGAAGGGGCCCTTGGCCGAGCTGGCCCCGCCCGGCCTGCCGCCTACTCGAGGCGGGGCGCGGGGCGGCGGACTGCTAGGCCCACAAGCGGGCCGGGCCTGCCCCCGTTGCCATGGGCGACCGACCTCGCCTCTGGAAAAGAAAAGCCGGAAGAGCCTCCTCCGGCCGGAAGTGAGCCGCCGCGCGCCAGGCCCCGCCCCGCTTGCCCTTCGTTGCCGCGGCAACCGGGCCTCGCTCGCGTGCTCTCTCCCGCCTGCTTGCCAAACTGAAAGGAATCTCTTCCGGCAGGGGTCGCTACCGGTCGCCAGGCCCACTCCCGTTGCCGTGGAAACCAACCCTCCCCCTCGCCTGCGAAACTGAAGGCGGGAATCTCCTCAGTCTGAAGGGATGACGATATTAACAAGAATAATAATAATAATATAGGTACGGATTTGTGTTTGTCTATAATCATAATGATACAGAAGAGTCTCACTTATCCAAGCTAATCTGGCCGGCAGCCAAGGCGGACTTCTCAGGAGATAAAAATCAACAACAACAACAACAACAACTTTATTTTTATACCCCGCCTCTGTCTCCCCAAAGGGACTCAGGGCGGCTTACATGGGGCCAAACCCGAATAAAAACAATAACAATATAAAACACAACAATAGACAGGAGACATGCACAATTATAACAATGTAAACATTGCCCAATAAAAACAAATGACAAAAACGAATAAAAACATGGATTAAAACGGAGAGATTGTAAAAGTAGACTGGGTAAGGTGCACCATATAAATATTGTAAACACGAGGTGACTAATAAAGTGCTGCAAATTCTTGGAAGTGCAAATTGGGATGGGAATAAACCCTGTGTCTATATAAAATTGACAAAAGTAAAAAGTGCCGGTACTGCACCACCTGACATCTGTCAGGAAGAAGTAGTCTGTAATGAATGGACTTCTGTTTAGATATCAGCCAGCAAGCCAACACCATAAATCAAGAAACAGCTTTCTAAGATCTACAGAGATACTCTCAGGAATGCCTCAGCAAGCAAGAGTCCAAAAGTGGCAGGGTAAAACCCGGAATCTCAACCCATGGCTCACAGAGACACCAGAGGCACTCCAATTGGCCAGCTTCTGGTCAAAGGACATTTAGTCTAATGCCAAGTTTTTAACTTTGTGGTATCTTTTATATATTACTAGCTGTGCCCTGCCATGCGTTGCTGTGGCGTTGTCTGGTGAGAAATTGTTGGTGAGAAATTGTTGAGGTAGTGGTGGTATTGAATGTCTGTTGTATGGTTGTCTTTATGTTTAGTATGCACACTGAAGTGGATTATATGGCAGTGTGGAGTCAAGATAATCCAGTTCAAAGCAGATAATCTAAGATTCTAAATGGGTTATATAGCTGTGTGGAAGGGCCTTGAGTCTACACTGCCATACAATCCAGTTAAAATCTGTGGAAGAGGCCTAAGTGAGGCCTAACTGTGCCTGTCCCCTGGGCTGAGTAGGTTGCTAGGAGACCAAGTGGGTGGAGCTTAGCCTTCAAACTGGCAGCAATTGGATAAAAACTATTATTCCTCTCCCTGTAATTAGGACTTTATTTTTCTTTTCTTTTTGTTGTATCAACCTAGAGCCGTGAATGATGGGTTGTGTTGTCAAATTTCGGGGTTGGGGGGCCTGTAGTTTTGTTGTTTTGTCCACTGCCCTGATGCCATCACTCTTTTATATATATAGATAACTGCATTCTCCATTCGCTTCTGGCACAATAAATAGATGCTGAACTTGAAGGAGGGTGCCTAAATGAACTAAAACCAGCTAAAAACTTGTCTTTCCGCTTCCTCCCTTCATTCATACATTTCTGTCGCCCTGTTCATCCCCAAACTGCTTATCTTTCCACTCTGCAGGAAGATTATTATCCACCCACAAGGAAACAACCAATGAAACACTAGAACTATTCAGAATTTCTTATGAAGGAAGTGTGGCATTATGCTCTGCCCACCAGTCCTTCCCTTTTATTGTGTTAACCACCAAACCCTGGAAGCGGCTGGTGCAGCAATTGGGGAGGGCCAGCCTGTTTTCTGCTGCTCTAGAGCAGGGGTCCCCAAACTAAGGCCCGGGGGCCAAATGCGGCCCTCCAAGGCCATTGACCTGGCCCCCGCCCTCAGTTTTAGACTTAGGCTCGCCCAAAGTCTGAAATGACTTGAAGGCACAACACCAACTATCCTACTTGACTATCTCATTGGCCAGAAGCACGCCCACACTTCCCATTGAAATCCTGATAGATTTACACAGTATGTTGGTTAAAATTGTTTTTATTTTTAAATATTGTATTGTTCTTTAATTTACTAATACTATGCAGTCCTAATAGTATAATATATTGTGTATACCAGGGGTCCCCAAACTTTTGAAGCAGAGGGCCGGTCCACAATCCTTCAGACTGTTGAGGGGCAGAATTATCATTTGAAAAAAAATTCGAACAAATTCCTATGCACACTGCATATGTCTTATTTGTAGTGCAATACAACAATAACAATTAAAGAACAATACAATATTTAAAAATGAAAACAATTTTAACCAACATAAACCTATCAGGATTTCAATGGAAAGTGTGGGCCTGCTACTGGCCAATGAGATAGTCAGGTTAATTATGATTGTTGTTGTTGTTGTTGTGTGCCTTCAAGTCATTTCAGACTTTGGGTGAGCCTAAGTCTAAAATTAATTATTTATTTACTACCTTTATTTACTACATTTATATCCCACCCTTCTCACCCCGAAGGGGACTCAGAGCAGCTGTATGTACATACAATATATTATATTATTAACATAGCACAATATTAGCATTATATATTACTAGATTGAACTATACCACTATACTGTAATATTATATGTAATATATAACATATAATTAATATTATTATATGGTATTATTATTAGTATTATATTGTATAACATTATAATATTATTATCAAGATTATATGTATATACAATATATTATATTATTAAAACTGATATAAAAATATTATATTATAAAATTGAGGGCGGGGGCCAGGTAAATGACCTTGGAGGGCCGCATCCGGCCCCCGGGCCTTAGTTTGGGGACCCCTGGTGTATACATATAATATTTATTTATTACAGTATTTCTACCCTGCCCTTCTCACCCAATAGGGGACTCAGGGCGGCTAATAATAATAATACAATATAATAATATTGTATAATATATTATATATCAAATGTAATATTACTAATAATATTAAGGTATAGTGGTATAGTACAATATCTATATATATAAAAGAGTGATGGCATCACGGCGACCCACAAAACAACAAAACTACAGGCCCCCCAACCTCGAAATTTGACAACACAACCCATCATCCACGCCTCTAGGTTAATACAACAAAAAGAAAAGAAAAATAAAGTCCTAATTTGAGAGAGAGGAATAATTGCTTTTATCCAATTGCTGCCAGTTAGAAGGCTAAGCTCCTCCAACTTGGTCTCCTAGCAACCCAATAAAAAATAATAAAAAACACTAAAAATTAATGCAATAAAATACTATAATAACAGAAAATAACTAAAAATAATACAAGAAAATAATAAAATATAATAAATAAAAATATAACTTACAATAAAATTAATAAAAAATTGCAAATAACGTCAAATAAAAATTACACAACAATTTTTAACCAATACCACCACCACTTTGCCACAGCAACGCGTGGCCGGGCACAGCTAGTAGTAATATGTAATGCTAATATTGTACTATGCTAATAATATAATGTATTGTATGTACATACAACTTGTAAGCCGCTCTGAGTCCCCTTCGGGGTGAGAGAGGGTGGAGTACAAATGTAGTAAATAAAAAAATAATTGTTGTTGGGGTTTTTTGGGGGTTTTTTGCACTACAAATAAACATATGCAGTGTGCATAGGAATTTGTTCGTATTTTCTTAATGATAATTCGGCCCCTCAATAATCTGAGGGGCCATGAACCGGCCCTCCACTTAAAAAGTTTGAGGACCCCTGGCTTGCTACTAGAAATGTTTTGGTTTTCGATTCTTTTCAGATTTTTGAATATTTGCATGTACATGATGAGGTACCTTGGAGATGGGCCTCAAGTCTAAACACGAAATTCATTTATGTTTCAGACACGCCTTGTAAAACATAGCTTGAAGCTAATTTTATACACCATATTTTAAATAATTGCTGGCATGAAACCGAGCGTGTATACATTGAACCATCAGAAAGCAAAGGTGTCACGATATTAGCCAACAATGTGGAAAATCTTAGACTTTAGAGTATTTTGGAATTTGATATAAGTGATGCTCAAGCTGCATTGCCTTTTAGCTTTAGTTTTTCTTTACTTTGGGTACCTTTTGTTCTTTCTGTTTTCCCATTTCCCAAACATATAGCACTTTCATTTTGAATTAGAAAACAGCTGTTAATATTTTTAAAAAAGAAAAGAAACATGAAGAAAACACTAGAGACCATATGCTCTGGGGTGCTAGGAGCTCTCTGTTGTAGCCCCTGTCCTTTACTCTCAGTGAAAATGTTATGGAGGCAAGAAAACTGCCCTTTTATGTCAACAGGCAGAAACTGGTGATTTCCAATGTTCTTCTTACTGTCTAACCTGCTATTCTTTGCTTTACTGAAGAGCCTCTGGGATATTAATTCTTACTTCCAAACTCAGGGAGAGACACAAGGAGCCAAGCACTGTTTAGAAGCCTTTAGCACAGGGGGAAAACCCAAGGGTTTCCCAAATTAATTTCAATTTGGAATACGGGATGGAAGACTGCCAGCAGATGCCAGATGCTTTAGGCTATATTTCAGGCAAGGAATTGGCAAAACTGCTCTGAGTATTCCTTGTCTAAAAAAAGAGGTATGAAATTCATGTGGTTGCCATAAGCCAATAAGCAATTTGAAGGCGCACAGTCACGCACACATGCTGCACACAGAGATGCACGTATTTTACATTTTATTTCACTGTTACAGGAATTAGGATTTCTGTTGCTATTTGCCACCTGCCTGCTAGGCAGTGCCCATCTATAAGCCAGAAATCCTTGGACAAGGGAAGGTTATAAAGCCGCTTTGAGTTTCCTTCAGGAGAGATAAAGTGCGATATAAATAAATACAATGACAACAACAAACACCCATTTGAGTGGGACAGTGAATCCACTCCAGGTTTTAATCCAGGTATTAAAGGAGTTCTCCAAGGTGCTGGACCTTACATCCTAAATAAGTTTTGAAGAGATCCTTTAAAGATGCAGAATTCTGAAATGGATTCATTGCCCCACTGAAATGAGGGTCACCAGTTCAACATATTGTTTTTGGGAATAACTTAGTGTTTTCTTTGTTGCACCCTATTTGGGGCCGGGCTGTGGCACAGCTAGTTAGTAGCCAGCTGCAATAAATCACTACTGACTGAACGGTCATGAGTTCGAAGCCCGGGTCAGATTAAGTGCCAGACTGTTAAATAGCCCCAGCTCGTTGTTTACCTAAGCAACCTGAAAGACAGTTGCATCTATCAAGTAGGAAATTTAGGGACCGCGGGGAGGCTAATTTAACTAATTTACGTCACCATAAAAATGTCCAGCAGCCTGCGTGCCAGAAGATGAGGAAGTACTCCATCAAGGACTAGGCGTCACAGTGGATGATGAAGCAACAGCTCCTCCTGTGGCCAAAATCGAGCATACCCTCATGAAAATCAGAAGCTGGAATGTTAAATAGCCTCTGTGTCTCTGTCTATATATTGTATGTCTAATGGAATTGAATGTTTGCCATATATATGTATATTGTGATCAGCCCTGAGTCCCCTTCGGGGTGAGAAGGGCAGAATATAAATACTGTAAATAAAATAAATGAATAAATTGCACCCTATTTTTCTGATCATTAGTCAGCCGAGCCTTGTAGAGCAGGTCTTCCACAAGATTGTTATCTTGGCAATCTTCCAAGGCCCCTTCTACACTGCCATATAAAATCCAAATTATCTCCTTTGAACTAGATTATATGGCAGTATACTAGACACATATAATCTAGTTCAAATCAGATAATGTGGATTATCTGCTTTGATAATCTGGATTGTATGGCAGTGTAGAAGGGGCCAGAGATTCACCAGCAGAAGGACATTTTTGCCAGCACTAATCCTAACCCACTAAAAGTGGAACATTTTTTAATTAGGATTGCGTTACTTCTCTTTGAGAGATTCTTAAAGGGAATGCTCTAGAAAATCCTAAAGCAACTCAGCAAACTATAAATCCAAGGATTCTGTAGACTGAAGTCATGGATGTTTAAGGCTGGATCTACACTTCCATATAATCCATAGCAGATAATAGATTTTATATGGCAGTGTAGATGGGGCCTTAGTGGCTTCAAACTGATGTAACTGTGCAGCGTGGATAAGTGCTTAAATGCAGATTTTGCACTTAAATGCAATTTAAAGCCCTTGGAATTATGTATTTTCTTATGCTCGACCCTTTTTATCCATAGTGGTGATGTTTGTATTATTGCCTCAACTTGCTTGGTCATTCTATGTTTTATTCTATGTTATGTTTTAACTGATTATTTTACTTGATTGCTGTACTATTGTTTTTAGTTATTGATATGTGTTTTAAATTGTTATACTCTGTTTCTGTGTTGGGCTCAGCCCCATGTTAGCCGCCCCTACTCCCTCCGGGGAGATGGTGGCAGGATAGAAAAATAAAGTATTATTATTGACACAACGTTGTATGACACAGCAACCAAGATAGATATGCTGGATTTCGTTTCACAAAACCACAAGTCGAACACTTCCCAAGTGTCTAGGACTGTGTGATGTATTTTCGGATGATGCGTGCAGATCCCAGCAGGGTGGCCTTTTGCAGTTGGCAGATCGTAATTTTGTCAATGTCTATTGTTTCCAAATGCCGGCTGAGATCTTTTGGCACGGCACCCAGTGTGCCCATCACCACCGGGACCACCTGCACTGGTTTCTGCCAGAGTCTTTGAAGTTCCATCTTGAGGTCCTGATAGCGGCTGAGTTTTTCCTGTTGTTTTTCGTCAATGCGACTGTCACCTGGGTATTATTATTATTATTATTATTATTATTATTATTATTATTATTTTCAACATAGCTGCAAATGTTTGCTGCCTGTCTATAAGTCAAAGCATCAACATGTGGTCCATTTGGCTTCCATTGTTTTGGAACTCCATCTTATCAATGTTTGATCAACCGGAGACACTTCTAGGGCTTAGGAAAACTTGATAAAGCCCCTCAACCTTTTCTTCTCCAGGATAAATGTACTCAGCTCCATACACCACCTCTTATAGGTCTTGGCATTGAGATCTTTTACCATTTTGGTCTTCTTTTTCCAAATCAGCCCTGGGATATAGTGTCCATGTTGAACTGCCCATAGCTGCCTTTCCAAGTCCTTGTCTTCTGATTTCTAAGCCATAGTCTCCATTCTAATTGATGACTGACTGAGCCAAAGTATGAAAAATTTTGAACAATTTCATTTGGATGCTTGGCTGGAAATTGAGAAGAAGATGATGCCATCTAGAGGAACAAAAGCAGTCACACAAGTTATAGTCTGTGCGATTTTCTTACAGCAGCTGAGGATACGATCAATGGTTTCGTCGGTTTCCTTGCACATGTATTATTATTATTATTATTATTATTATTATTATTATTATTATTATTATTATTTTATTGTATGACACAGCAAACAAGATAGACATGCTGGATTTCATATCACAAAATCACAAGTCGAACACTTCCCAAGCGTTTAGGACTGTGTGATGTATTTTCGGATGATGCGCGCAGATCCCAGTAGGATGGCCTTTTGCAGTTGGCAGATCGTAATTTTGTCAATGTCTATTGTTTCCAAATGCCGGCTGAGATTTTTGGCACGGCACCCAGTGTGCCCACCACCAAGTTTTTATTATTATTATTATTATTATTATTATTATTATTATTATTATTAACTTCCTGATGTTTAAAACTGTTCAACAGTGGAAATCACTGCTTGGGAGCCTGGTGGAGTCTCCTTCTCTGAAGGCTTTTAAGCAGAGGCCAAATGTCCATCTGTTGGGAGTGCTTGAATTGTGTGTTCCTGGATCTCAGAATGGGGTTGGACTGGATGGCCCTTGGGGTCTCCTTCAAATCTATGATTCTGTGAAATATATCCTCAGGCTTTGGAAAATGGGATGCCCACTGACCCAAGATCAGGCCAGTAGGTGGCAGTGGGTCCGCACAAATTGGAGCGACAAGAAAAGCCACTTGTCTGCAGATGGATAAACAGGCAACTTAGCTTCCCCTTGAGAGACTTGGCATTCATCTCTAAACTGCCTTCACACCTCCTTGGACTCTCAGAACTTGGACTCTCAGAAGAAATAGAGAACAAAGATATTGAACAGCTAGACACTGTGGGTTCAGTCTTGATGGATATTTCTCATCCAGCTTGGTGAAGACTTCAGTTGTTTTCTGGATCCGTTACAAAGACTGAAAGGCTCGTCTGGACAGAGGAATAGAGCAGACCTGTCACCTTTTGTGGCTTAAATCGAGTGCCCTTGCCAAACCCAAGTCAAATCTTTGTGTCATTTTTCAACCACAAGGCTTGAGGTTGTGGGTTTTCTAGTTAATTTGTGGGTTGGAGTTAACAGGAAAGAAAGCCTTTCCTCAGAATTGCCACCTGTTCTCAAAATCAGGTGCCACGTGGTGCTGTTCATATGCATTGCATATTATGCATTAATAAGAAAATAATAGACTTTATTTATACCCCACCACCATCTCCCAGAGGAACTCAGGGCGGCTCACAAAGCACTCAAGCTGCAACATGCAAAATACACAAAGTGCAGAACAATAACTTAAAACAATAAACATATTATGCAACAAAAAATGATGCACCCCTTGTTGTCATGTCAAGTTTGAAAAATACATATTTAGAGGGGATGCAGGATCTAAGGCAATGATAAAAACCCTTGTCTCCCTCTCCAAACCTAAGCTGAATTCATAATAAAGAGGACCATTTCACTCCATACAATTATAGCACTGTGATTTGGCTTCAATTGCAGTGGCTCCATCTTTAGAGTACTGGGATTTGTAGTTTGGTGAGGTTCTAATGGTCCGATTGAAGGTTAGTATGTCAGAGTATTAGCAGCGCAGCAGTAGTTGGATGGAATCAGTGGAATGCAGAACGAAGAGACATCAGAGACGATGGTAAAACTATATACAAGTTTTACTGAAAGCAGTAATAAAGACAAACAGACTTGCAGACGAACACAGGACTTGACTGAATTCAGAACAGAACTGAACTGATGCTATCAGTAATGCATACACACACTTGTGTCTGGACACTCCCCAGTTCCAGCCACACATCAAGGTCAACACAGCTTCTTAGTAATTAACTCTTTCCAGACTATAGTACGCTCTGGATGATGCAATCAGTATGCAATACTGGCAAGACACAGTTTTCATTTAAACACCATCTATACACAAATCCCACATTAACATAGTAAACCACAAATCCTAGAATCCCATAGGATGCTGACAACACAACTAAAGTGGAATCATAGTACTATTGTTGTGTAATGCAATAAGGACCCTGGAGTAAAACTCAGGATGTATTCCTGCCCCTTGAAAACAGCAAATGCACTTTACAGTTGTAGCATTTAAATTATATTGAAGTGATTGTCTTTTCTCAAGTGGTGTTTTGTAATACCTTTCTTAAGAAGCTTCAGTCAATGCCGACATTATACACATTTCAGTGCCAGGCGAAGACATACTTATTTACTCAGACCTTTCAAATTTAACTATATTGCCCCAGGACTAAATCAAATGCTCATTCCAGCTAATGCAGACCCGTTGCAATCAATAGGTTGAATTGTATTCAATTTCGTTGCTCTCTTGTATGTAGGAAAACACTATGTCTGCAGTCGCCTCTTAATTTGATGCAATATCTAGGACTGTATTGTACAGTCCAAATACTCTAAAAGCACCAAATTCTTTTGATCCCAGAAGCTAAGCAGGATCAGCCCTGGTTAGTACCTGGATGGGGGACCACCAATGAATAGCAGGTGCTGTAAGTAGATTTCAAAGGAAGGAACTGGCAAAACTGCCTCTGAGTATTCATTCCTTGCCTAAGAAAACCTACATGCATATGTGATGGGATTGTTAAACATGTAAAAGATTTTTGGGAATTAGTTATAAGGGAAATAGAAAATATTATGAATATAAAAATTAGAAGGAATCCAGTGGAAATATTACTTTTAATTAAAAAAGAGGTTGAGAAAGATAAGAGGGGGGAAATTTAATAGACATGCTATTAACGGCAGCTAAATTACTAATTGCAAAATTTTGGAAAGGAGAAATGAAAATGCAAATTAATGAATGGTATAAAGAAGTTTGGAAAATGGCACTGAATGACAAACTAATTTAAAAGTAAAGAAGGGGTTATGGAAAAAAATGACTTTGAAAGTATTTGAAGAAAATTTCTAGAAAAATTATTGGAATTTTTTTTCCCAAAAACTTTTGATCTATGTTAATTTTATCAATATTTGTATGTATGTTTTTATCCTTTAGAATTTTATCTTGTAAATCGCCTAGAGCATCTTGGATGGAGGACGATTAATAAGTAATTAAATGATGATGATGATGATGAAAAAGAAGACAGGAATTTACCTCCAAATGAAGAATTGAACTTTTGATGGGACTTCAGAAGACGAAATGGCTCTGGAGAAGGGGAGCACAGGGGTGAATGTAAATAAAAGAGGGGGAAATGTATAGAATATGTTTATATAACTGTAATTTTTTCTCAAATAATCATTTTAAAAAAGAAAATCCTATGAAATCCATTGGATCACTATAAAACAACAGGGGACCCAAATGCACACACACACATTTGCAAGTTGGCTATCTAATCCTGAAACCTCCAGTAAGGCAATCCTTCATCAGAAGAACTCATCTCAGATTAACTTATGCCTCGCCACACCGTTCTTGATCTTGCAAATTTGCTCTCGAGGGAAAATTCACACAGGCAAGTCACGCTCCGGGTTTCTTGATGTCTGAAAACTATTTTCCGTCTCCTGTATATAAGAGAGAGGCCAGTGTTTGCAGGGGAAACTCAGCTGCCAAACTCTTTGCATATTCAATGTCCTGGTCGCACAAAAGAAGCCAGGCGTGTTGGGTGTAGATGTATCTAAGTGCGAGATTTAACACTTTTCCAAGGATAAGCACTAACTTTCCAAAAGCTGGTATTGGGATCATGCCCAAAAGTGACCCTTGTCCCTAGATTTTGAGAGAAATCACTCTTTGTCCTCTTATTTCATTGTAAGAGTTTGTCTGGTTGCATGTTGCAAGTCGGTTCTGGTTGTGAGAGAATCAGCCATCTACAAAGACGTTGCCCAGGGGACACTGGAGGGACCATAAGCCAGAAAAATAGTAAACTATTGCCTATGTAGCTTTGCCTCTGCATATATCATATAGCCTTTATATAGATAATACTAGCTGTGCCCGGCCACGCATTGCTGTGCTGTTGTCTGGTGGTGTTGGTAAGAAATTGTTGAGGTAGTGGTGGTATTGAATGTGTGTTGTATGGTTGTCTTTATGTTTAGTATGCATTTGGTTGTTTGTGTATTGTGAAAGTGGTGAGGATAGAGGGGGTCTATGTGCGGAGCTTAGCCCTCTAACTGGCAGCAATTGGATAAAAACAATTATTGCCCTCCCTTTAATTAGGACTTCGTTTTTCTTTTCTTTTTGTTGTATCAACCTAGAGCCGTGGATGATGGGTTGTGTTGTCAAATTTCGAGGTTGGGGGGCCTGTAGTTTTGTTGTTTTGTCCGGTGCCCTGATTCCATCACTCTTTTATATATATAGATAAGCACTTTGTATGAACCAAAGTAGTATGTGCAACACAGGGCCTGTGCCCCTCCCTTCCTGTGAGCTGGTGCCTTTCTTCAGGAAGTTCCAGAGAGAGAAGAAAGCTCAGAGTAAACAAGTTAGGTCATTGGTATCACTTGTGCCAAAGTAGGTGGGGAAGGTGGGGAAGATCCTCAGCCATTGGTCAATTCTAGATGAGCCAAGAGGTATAAATTCTTTGTTTGCTACGCACATGTTGCGAGTGACATTTGCATAGTACGGACCCACAAATGGGTACCTACGGCTGTTTCGCCTTATGATCAGCTGTGATAATATTAAAAGGCTTGTTTTATTGCTCTCCTGGAATTCTCTCCTTTACTTCCCCTCCAGGCTAGTCTCCAACATCACGATCCTGCAGAGAGGTTTCTCTCACGTCCCCTAGTCAACAATGAAAGGACCAAGGCATACAACGTCTTCAATCGTTGGCTTAGGTTTGCTGTTAACTGCCTTTAGTCTCTATATATATTGGGAGAAATGTGGGATCAGAATAAAATAAACAAATCTATCTATATAAAAGGGTAATGAAATTTTGGCCTAGGACAAAACTACACATCCCAGAAACACTAAACTTGGCAGCACAACCCCTCATCCATGCCTCTACGTTCATACAACAAAAAGGAAAGAAAAATAAAAGTCCTAATTAGAGGGAGAAGAATAATTGTTTTTATCCAATTGCTGCCAGTTAGAAGGTTAAGCTCCGCCCACTTGGTCTCCTAGCAACCCACTCAGCCCAGGGGACAGGCTGAGTTAGGCCTCACTTAGGCCTCTTCCACACTGCCTATAAAATACAGATTATCTTATTTTAACTGGATTATATGGCAGTGTAGACTCAAGGCCCTTCCACAGCGCTATATAACTAATTTATAATGGACTTAATGTCAGGGGAAAACCATTACCCTTTACCTTAACTACCACCAATTCCTCAATACTTTATTTCCCATACCACCATACTTCGCCACAGCAATGCATGGCCAGGCACAGCTAGTAAAATATAAATTACTGTATATCAGTGGTTCCCAATCTGTGGTCCGTGGACCACCAGTGGTCCCCAAGAACTAAAAAATGGTTCGTGGCCTCACTGTTACTACACCGTTGCAACGAGAGCAACTGGTCTCACTAAACCCTCTTATAGTGCCGAGTCAATGGGATGTTGAGAGGGGAGAGGCTGATGACTCATGAAAGGCATGACAAGCTGCTTCTCCTCCTCCTGCCTCTCCTTGAATGGAGCCCTTCCACATGGCACCCGGAAGCCTTGGTGTCTTGGTTTTTAGTCCTGTTCCTGGGGTTATTTGGGGTGCTGAATCAGAAGATTACATTGGATAGACCACATCACCTCTAGATTATTAAGCATGGCTTCCTGTGGGCAAGCAGGTGGCGATTAGTGGACGGCATATGTTCTGTATCAGAAACTAGGGCTGATGTGGTCTATCCAATGCAGTTTTCTGAATCAGCACCCCAAGTAACCAAATCAAATCTAAAATTGACCAAAAACTGATTCGTAATCAGGGTTGTTGTATGTCTTTCGGGCTGTATGGCCATGTTGCAGAAGTATTCTCTCCTGACGTTTCACCCACATCCATGGCAGGCATCCTCAGAGGTTGGGAGGTATGGAAAAACTAAGCAAGGAATGTTTATATATATCTGTGGGAAGTCCAGGGTGAGGGACCAGCGTAACTCTTTTGGTACTAATGTTGCGTCATGCTTTGTAAGGATACTATATGTGTGTTAACTGGAAAATCAAATGCATGAGTTTGCAAGGACCTGGGAATCAGTTTGCAAGTGGGATTTATATATCTTTGGAATGCCCAGGGTGGGAGAAAGAGCTCTTGTCTGCTGGAGGCAAGTGTGAATGTTGCAATTGGCCACCTTGATGAGCACTGAATGGCCTTGCAGCTTCAAAGCTTGGGGGAATCCTTTGTTGGGAGGTGTTAGCTGGCCCTGGTAGTTTCTTGTTTGGAATTCCCCCAGGTAAGAAAAAGCCAGGATGGATGGAAAAGACAGATTCTGGTAGATGGAGCTTGACCAGGCATGGGCAAACTTCAGCCCTCCAGGTGTTTTGGACTTCAACTCCCACAATTCCTAACAGCCTACCGGCTGTTAGGAATTGTGGGAGTTGAAGTCCAAAACACCTGGAGGGCCGAAGTTTGCCCATGCCTGAGCTTGATCCTTCTTGGAGTTTGGGAAGGCTGTTCTAGAAGAGCACTTTCATAGTTCCAGAGACTTTTGGCTAAGTAACGTTTCTGTCTGTATTGAAATATGCAGGGCAACCTCATTACAGAAAAATAAAAAAGATGAATGGGGATGTAGTGAGGAGCACTTTTATTATAGGGCTGTAATGGCTGCAGGGTATTATTGGTGTTGGCCAAAGGCTTGGAATGTAATTAACTCACCGATTTGATTGGCTGGGGCTGTCATTTCCAATCCATCCTCTCCTGGCTCTCCTTTCGCAGTAAATAGACAAGGCTGGGATCGTTGGTCTTTCCTGGTCCTTTGTGGCATATATTATTTTTCAATATCGCAATTCGTGTCTATCTCTTGATTCTACAAACCGATTTGGTTGTTCCATAAATGATAATAGTAATAATAATAATAATAATAATAATAATAATAATAATATGAACACGCAAAGATACTGTGGGACTTCCGAATCCAGACTGACAAAGTTCTGGAACACAACACACCAGACATCACAGTTGTGGAAAAGAACAAGGTTTGGATCATTGATGTTGCCATCCCAGGTGACAGTCGCATTGAAGAAAAACAACAGGAAAAACTCAGCCGCTATCAGGACCTCAAGATTGAACTTCAAAGACTCTGGCAGAAACCAGTGCAGGTGGTCCCAGTGGTGATGGGCACACTGGGTGCCGTGCCAAAAGATCTCAGCCGGCATTTGGAGACAATAGACATTGACAAAATTACGATCTGCCAACTGCAAAAGGCCACCTTACTGGGATCTGCACGCATCATCCGAAAATACATCACACAGTCCTAGACACTTGGGAAGTGTTCGACTTGTGATTTTGTGAAACGAAATCCAGCATATCTATCTTGTTTGCTGTGTCATACAATGTCGTTGTGTCAATAATAATTATAATTATAATAATAATAATAACAACAACTTTATTTTTATACCCCGCCCCATCTCCCCGAAGGGACTCGGGGCGGCTTACATGGGGCCTTGCCCGATAAAACAATCAAATATCAAAACACAGCAATAAAACAGTTATCCAATAAAAACATCAATTACAGTAAAAACAATCGTTAAAATCAACATAAAACATACAATATTATTAATATTAATAAATGGTTGGTTGTTCTATGTTTTTCAGGAATGCAGGTCTGAAATGCGGAGAGAACTTCTCAGGCCCCTTCTACGTTGCCATTTAATCCAGATTATCGAAACAGATACGGTATATACTTGAGTATAAGCCTAGTTTTTCAGACCGTTTTTAGGGCTGAAAAAGCTTCCATCTGCTTATACATGAGTAAGGGTCCTGGCCAGCTTATATTCAGCTCGACTTAAAATCGAGTATATAGGTAATCAGAGTTGGACAGTCTTATCTTATTAAAGTATTATTATTATCTTAAATTACAGTTTTATTTAAATATTCAAAAACATTTAACCTACTGATGCCTCAAATAATGTAATTTTATTAATATCTATTTTTATTTTTGAAAGTTACCAGTAGTTGCTGCATTTCCCACCCTCGTCTTATATTCGAGTCAAAATTTTTTTCCAGTTTTTGTGGTAAAATTAGGTGCCTCGGCTTATATTCGGGTCGGCTTATACTCGAGTATATACGGTAATCCACATTACCATCTTTGAATTGGATTATATGAGTCTATACTGCTATATAGTCCAATTAAAAGGTCATCTGGATTTTATTTGGCAGGGTAGAAGGGGTCTTACTGTATGAAACCCCTTCATATTAAAAGTATACACAAGACTGTTTGTGGCACCGAAAGAACCCAAATGGGACTTATGAATGCATTTTCTGACATTTTCTTGCCAGTATCTGCCTTGTCATTAAACAGTTTTTTACAGTACAACTTTATTATTATTATTATTATTTACAGTATTTACTGTATATACTCGAGTATAAGTCTAGTTTTCAGCCCTTTTTTAGGACTGAAAAAACCTTCCTCGGCTTGTACTCGAGTGAGGGTCCTGGTGGGCTTATATTCAGGTCGGCTTATACTTAAGTATATATGGTATATTTATTACTGTATTTTTCTCTGTTATTATTGGTATTGTTACATTTATTATTTCACTCTATTAATTATTATTAATACATTTATTAATTTTACTCTATTATTACATTTATTATTTTACTGCATTTATTATTATTATTACATTTATTATTTTACTGCATTTATTATTATTATTACGTTTATTATTTCACTCTATGATTATTAAAAGGATACATAAGCACATTTACATTGAAGAAGATGAAAATAATAATTTAATCAGAGTTGAACAGTCATATCTTAAATTACAGTTTGATGTAAAGATTCAAAAACATTTAAACTACTGATGCCTCAATTAATGTAATTTTATTGGTATCTCGGCTTATACTGGAGTCCAGTTTTTTGTGGTAAAATAAGGGCCTTGGCTTATATTCGGGTTGGCTTATACTCAAGTATATATGGTATATTCTGCCCTTCTCACCCTGAAGAGGACTCAGGGCGGATCACAATGTACATATACATTGCAAGCATACAATGCCATTAGACAAACGACATATATAGACAACCACATATAGACAGACACAGAGGCAATTTAACATTCCAGCTTCTGGCTTCATGAGAGTATGCTCAATTCCGGCCACAGGGGGAGCTGCTGTTTCATCATCCACTGTGATGGCGAGTCCTTAATGGAGCACTTCCTCATTCTTCTGCACACTGCTGGAGATTTTATGGTGTCGTAAATTAGCTAAATTAGCCTCCCCGCATAAGCGGTACTTGTTGTGACTCAGCTGGAACCTCAGATTGACTCTGATGAGGGTGATGGGATTCAGGTTCAAAGTCAGGTTCAATATGTCCCTGTTATAGAAGATGAGGAACAGAGAGTGCTAGTTCATTTTCCCACAGCAAGGAATGATGTTGCTGATACTGAAACTAGCCAGGTGCAAACTGACTTGGGAAAGGAGGACAGTTCTCAGTCTGATAATGAGGCTCAGCAAACTAACGAGCAGGCTGACCTTGACGAAACAGGTTCCTTAAGATTGAGCTGACCGTTTGGAATTCAAGGTTCGGAAGAGTGTGAGAATTGCAAACAAGAGGGAGGTCAGAGGCCAGAGAAATGCTTTCATGCTTTGCCAAGGGTATTAAAGCAATGTGTTTGGAGACAAACCTTTGTCAAAGCAACGTTCGTTTAACCAGTAAGCAAGCTCTCGTTTTCCTGGATTACCTTGCAGCTTTTGTGTTCATGTTCCTGGGACTTTGTCATGCTCTAATGGGACTTTGTTTAGTCCTGGTGATTTCTTGAATTACTCTCCAAGGCTTTATTTTGTAACGATCTTTTGGAACTTTACTTTTGCTTTTAAAGAACTTTTTATCTTCTATTTTCTAATAAACTATAAAGACTTCAACTTATGTGCAGTTTGGTGTATACAGCAAGGTGAAGTTAATCTGAGATGCGACAGTACCTAAATTCCTACTTGACAGATGCAACTGTCTTTCGGCTACACAGGTCAACAGCAAGCTGGACTATCAATGGTCAGGAGCTTACCCTGATCCAGGCTGGCTTCAAACTCGACCTCTGGGTCAGTAATGATTTATTGCAGCTGGCTACTAACCAGCTGTGCCACAGTCCTTTACTTTTTCTTCAGCTGGAAGACCATTCAGCAGACTTGCACATTCCTTGAAAATGTGGCAAAAAAGCACAGCTAGTCGACAGTGACACAAATTGAGTCTACACTGCCACATGACGCAGTTTGAAGTTGCATTAGGTGGTCAGTGTAGACTCTCATGTAATGCAGTTCAATGCATTATGTGGATCTATCCTGATCGTATAATTCAGTTTCATCTATGGCACGTTATCTGTCTTGATCTGGATTAGATGAATCTACACTGCCATATAATCCAGTAAAAAAGCAAATCATCTGGATTTTATATGGCAGTGTTCTTCTACTTTAGACCAGTCTGTGTATTAGGTTAAGAAGGTTAAGTGTTTTTGAATATTTACATCAAGCTCTAATTTAAGATAAGGCTGTCCAACTCTGATCCAATCATTATTCTCATCTTCTTCAGTGTAAATGTGCTTAATGCTTATGTATCCTTTTAATAATAATAGAGTAAAATAATCCATGTAATAATAATAATAAATACAGGAAAATAATCCATGTAATAATAAATAGAGTAGAATAATAAATGTAATAATAAGATCAGAGTGAAATAATAAATATAATAATAATAATAATAATAGAGTAAAATAAATGTAATAGTAGCAACAATAACAGAGTACAATAATAAATGTCATAATAATAGAGTAAAATAATAAATGTAATAATACCAATAATAATAGAGAGAAATAATAAATGTATCATATATTCTCGAGTATAAGCTGACCCAACGTTCTGGATTATCCAACGCATTTTTGTAGTCAATGTTTTCAATACATCGTGATATTTTGGTGCTAAATTTGTAAATACAGTAATTACTACATAGCATTACTGCGTATTGTACTACTTTTTCTGTCAAATTTGTTGTAAATCATGATGTTTTGGTGCTTAATTTGTAAAATCATAACCTAATCTGATGTTTAATAGGCTTTTCCTTAATCTCTCCTTATGATCCAACATATTCGCTTATCCAACGTTCTGCCGGCCCGTTTATGTTGGATAAGTGAGACTCTACTGTAATAATAAATACAGAAAATAATGCATGTAATAATACATAGAGTAGAATAATAAATGTAATAATAATAAGATCAGAGTGAAATAATAAATGTATTATTAATAATAATAATAATAATAATAATAATAATAATAATAATAATAAAATAAATGTAATAGTAGCAACAATAATAGAGTACAATAATAAATGTAATAATAATGGAGTAAAATAATAAATGTAATACAGTAGAGTCTCACTTATCCAACATAAACGGGCCGGCAGAATGTTGGATAAGCTAATATGTTGAATAATAAGGAGATATTAAGGAAAAGCCTATTAAACATCAAATTAGGTTATGATTTTACAAATTAAGCACCAAAACATCATGCTATGCAACAAATTTGACAGAAAAAGTAGTTCAATACACAGTAATGTTATGTTGTAATTACTGTATTTACGAATTTAGCACCAAAATATCACGATGTATTGAAAACATTGACTACAAAAATGCGTTGGATAATCCAGAACGTTGGATAAGCGAGCGTTGGATAAGTGAGACTCTACTGTAATAGGATCAGAGTGAAATATTAAATATAATAATAATAATAATAATAATAATAATAATAATAATAATAGAGTAAAATAAATGTAATAGTAGCAACAATAACAGAGTACAATAATAAATGTCATAATAATAGAGTAAAATAATAAATGTAATAATACCAATAATAATAGAGAAAAATAATTAATGTACCATATATTCTCGAGTATAAGCTGACCCAAATATAAGCCAACCACGATCCTCACCCGAGTATAAGCCGAGGGGGGCTTTTTTAGTCCTTAAAAAAGGGCTGAAAAACTAGGCTTATACTCGAGTATATACAGTAGATTTTTTAAAATAAACATACATATTACTTTTGTGTCATCATTTAAACCAACTTATTTTATCCTAGCCATCAAAATTGTAGCCTCCGTGCCACGTCTTTGCTTATACTCGAGTATATACAGTAGATTTTTTAAAATAAACATAAATATTACTTTTGTGTCATCATTTAAACCAACTTATTTTATCCGAAATGCTGTGGAGGCCATCAAAATTGTAGCCTCCGTGCCACGTCTTTTGCTGCATAGGTTTGGGTACATATATTCCTTTTTTTTTCAGTGCAGGATGATCCCGATTTTATCCTCAGAAGATTTTTTTAAAAAAGCAATTCTCTAATTAATTTGATAAATCCCTATGAGCCCTGCCTAACAAAGCTCCCCTCTCCCTCCGCAAATAAAGGCCGGTCTGGGCGAAATCCCTGCCTGCTGTGCTTTGTGGGCATATGAAAATGTTTCAAACAGCTTCCCAGTTGGAGAATTTTAATGGGCCGAGCAAATGGAAACCTTGGGAGGAATCAAAGGGACAGAAATAATCGACGTGGCTGTTTTCTCACGAAGGAGGAACAAGAAAGGGCTCCAGCATGTGCGCATTTAACAACCGGGGAGAAATGCCACCGCCATAAATGCACAGCCGTTTATTTTTTTCCCTCCTCCTCATCTTTGCATTTATGTCCTTTTAAAAAGGGAAATAGAAAATAGCCTTTGCAAAGTCATCAAGAAGAAACTGATTTCTGTTCAAGCTCGGGAAAAAGAAGGCCTATGATTTGCAATTGTGTCGTATGAATTTTAACCGCTTCGTCGTTTGGGTTAATTTGCCTCGGAATTGGCTGTGATGGATGGCAATCATTATGGGTTTTCTTGGCAGGATTTCTTCGGGGAAGATTTCCTTTATTCCGTCTTCTTAAAGGATCATCTGCACCATTCAGAGGTTGGTAAAGGTAAATAAAGGTAAAGGTTTTCCCCTGACGTTAAGTCCAGTCATGTCTGACTCTGGGGGTTGATGCCCATCTCCATTTCTGAGCTGAAGAGCCGGCGTTGTCCATAGACACCTCCAAGGTCATGTGGCCGGCATGGCTGCATGGAATACCCCTGTGACCTAGTGGATTGAAGCCTTGTGGCTTGAAGGTTGGGTTGCTGACCTGAAGGCTGCCAGGTTCGAATCCCACCCAGGGAGAGTGTGGATGAGCTCCCTCTATCAGCTCCAGCTCCATGCGGGGACATGAGAGAAGCCTCCCACAAGGATGATAAAAACATCAAAACATCCGGGCGCCACCTGGGCAACGTCCTTGCAGACGGCCAATTCTCTTACTCCAGAAGCAACTCCGGTTGCTCCTGACACACACACACAAAAAAACCCTTCCCGCCGGAGTGGTACCTATTTATCTACTCATATTTGCATGTTTTCCAACTGCTAGCTTGGCAGGAGCTGGGGCTAACAGCAGACGCTCACTCTGCTCCCCGGATTCGAACCTGCGACCTTTCAATCTGCAAGTTCAGCAGCTCAGCAGTTTAACACACTGCGCCACCCGGGGCTCCTGGGTGCATCTTAGGCCAGATCTATTATCTGCTTTGAACTGGGTTTTGTGAGACTACACTGCCGTAAAATCCAGACCAAATCAGATAATCTGGATTTTATATGGCAGGGTAGAAGGGGCCTTATTCTATCCTGTAGAATGAATGCAATTTGATACCACTTTAACTGCCATAGCCCAATGCTATGGAATCTGGAAGTTGTAGTTTTGCATGGTCTTTCGTCTTCGGTTGCCAAAGAGTTCTGTAATAAAGAGAACATCCATTGCTAATAGGAACTACAACCATCCCATCAACTTAAAGTGCATCTACAATGCAGAATTAACACTACTTTACCTACCATTGCTCAATGCTATACAATCCTGGGAGTTGTAGTTTTGCCAGGTCTTTAGACTTCTCTACCAAATTAGGGATGGCGTCTCACCAAACTATAAATCCCAGGCTTCCATAGCATTTGAGCCATGGCAGTTCAAGTGATGCAAAACTGTATTGACACTACAATAGTGTAGATGCACCAATAATAATAATAAGAAGAAGAACCTGCTTTGATTGAAGTCAAAAATCAGAAACTCCTCAAAGCACAGCAGACAAAAAACCAGTACAAGAAAACCGCACTACAAACTAGAGCTGACAGCTGGCACAACAAAACATTGCATGGAAAGTTCCTTGACAAAATTGAAGGAAAAGCTGATAAGGAGAAGACCTGGCTCTGGCTCACGAATGGGACCCTGAAGAAGGAGACAGAAGGCCTGATCCTTGCAGCCCAGGAGCAAGCCATCAGGACAAAGGCAATTAAGGCCAAGATCGAAAAATCAGCTGATGACCCAAAATGCAGACTGTGCAAGGAAACCGACGAAACCATGGATCATATCCTTAGCTGCTGTAAGAAAATCGCACAGACAGACTACAAACAGAGGCACAACTATGTGGCCCAAATGATTCATTGGGACTTATGCCTCAAGTACCACCTCCCAGCAGTAAAGAACTGGTGGGATCACAAACCTGCAAAAATATTGGAAAATGAGCACGCAAAGATACTGTGGGACTTCTGAATCCAGACTGACAAAGTTCTGGAACACAACACACCAGACATCACAGTTGTGGAAAAGAAAAAGGTTTGGATCATTGATGTTGCCATCCCAGGTGACAGTCGCATTGACGAAAAACAACAGGAAAAACTCAGCCGCTATCAGGACCTCAAGATTGGACTTCAAAGACTCTGGCAGAAACCAGTGCAGGTGGTCCCAGTGGTGATGGGCACATTGGGTGCCGTGCCAAAAGATCTCAGCCGGCATTTGGAAACAATAGACATTGACAAAATTATGTTCTGCCAACTGCAAAAGGCCACCCTACTGGGATCTGGGCGCATCATCCGAAAATACATCACACAGTCCTAGACACTTGGGAAGTGTTCGACTTGTGATTTTGTGATATGAAATCCAGCATATCTATCTTGTTTGCTGTGTCATACAATAATAATAATAATAATAATAATAATAATAATAATCCCCCCCGCAGGTGCCACCTTGACGTGGTGGGGGGGCTTAGCCATTCCGAGGATGCTGAGGGCTGTGCTGGCGGTAGTGTAACTACCGGCAGGTCCAACCAAGCCAGAGAGGCCTCAGCGGAGGAATGCAACCAAGTGCACCTAACCCATTAGCATATGGAGAATCAAACCCAAACGAAGTCTATACTGGCTCGGTCGTCGCCCAGGATAAAAAGGACCGCGGTGGATGCTGCTGATTCTGGACATCCATCGACAAGTGGGCTACGGAATCATCAAAACCCAAATGAACAGTCACAGAAGCGGCAGAAATATACAATGCCAGAAAACCGCACAGTCATGAAATGCTATTACAACTCTGAACCTGAAAAGCGCGGCTACCAAAAAAGGATGCATCAGCTATGGAAACAAGAGTACCCTGACTCACAGATAACAGAACCCCGACTGGCTGACCAACAAAGATTCATAATCAGAAACAAAGTGTTCAGTGAAGTTGAACTCGAAGAAATCCAGAAAATCTGCAAAGCAAATTACCATCAGACCACAGCACAGACAGCAGCAGAGACTCCAGCAACACTTGGAATGGTGGAACAGATTGAACCAGAAGAAAGGGTGGCGCTTTTGCAAGAATTTGAGGAACCAGCACTTGAAACACCTGTTGAACCACCAGGAACCTTGACAGCAAGACAACAAGAGCTCAAGGATAAGATCATGGCTCATGCTGCAGCAAATGCAATAAGACAGCAGCTCCCAACTCTAAAAACAGTGCCCAAGAGACACCTGGCGCCTCTCATGAAAGATGTGAATGCAGCACTCTCCACTGTCCAAATAACATCAATTGAACAAACAAACCAGTATGCCTACAGTGCAGCAGTGATAGTAACAGAAGAACTTGGGCTCCTACAACCAAGGCAGCCCCAAAGAAAATCGACTGGAAAACCAAAGTGGAAGGTCAGGCTAGAGTTGAAAATCAAAAAGCTTAGATCAGATGCAAGTAACCTGAAAAATATGAAAGAGAAGAAACTGAAGAATGACAAAATCAAGCAATACCTGATCCGAAAGTACTGGCTGAACACTAGAAAAATTGAAGAAGCTTTGGAAATTGTGAAAGAACAAATTACAGCAACAGCCAGAAAAATTGAAAGATATGAAGCCAGAATCATCCAGTACAGACAAAATCTACTGTTCCAATCAGACCAAAGACGGTTCTACCAGAGTCTGAACCAAACAACAGACACAGTAACCATAAAGCCAGAGAAAACTGCAACAACGAAGTTCTGGAAAGAGCTTTGGGAAAATAATAAGAACTACAACAAAAACGCTGGGTGGATAAAGGAGTTTGAAGGAAAATTCTCACAGAACAAAATGGAACAGATGGAAATAACAACTGAAATGATCAGCAAACGAGTGCAAAAAGTCAAGAACTGGACATCGCCTGGTAGTGATCAACTTCATGGATTTTGGCTCAAACATCTGATTAGTTTACATGGAAAAATGGCCCAACAATTCAATGAGATGCTGCAGAAAGGAAGTATCATGAATGGCTAACAACTGGAAGAACATACCTGATACAAAAGGATCCAGCAAAAGGAGCAGCACCAGGAAACTACAGGCCAATAACGTGTCTGCCCACTATGTTTAAACTACTGACTGGCATCATAGCTGACAGAATTCAAGACTATCTTGAAGAAAAAAACATCTTGCCAGATGAACAGAAAGGCAACAAACGGAAAAGCAGGGGCACAAAAGACCAGTTATTGATTGACAAAATGATTCTGGAGAACTGTAAAAGCCGAAAAGCTAATCTTCACATGACGTGGATTGACTACAAAAAGGCCTTTGACTCACTCCCACACAGCTGGATCATCAAGTGCCTGGACGCCATCGGGATTTGTAAAACAGTTGGCACCTTCATTGAAAACATGATGGAGCACTGGAAAACTGAACTGTTTGTTGGAAATGAAAGCTATGGACTTGTCAACATCAGGAGAGGAATTTTCCAGGGAGACTCATTGTCCCCTCTGCTTTTCATTATTGCCATGATCCCTCTGTCAACAATCTTACAAAAAACAAATCTCGGCTACCAAACATCTAAGAATTCTCACAAAATTTCGCATCTGATGTACATGGATGACCTGAAGCTGTATGGAAAAACGAAAACTGAAATCCAGTCTCTGACTAACACTGTCCGAATTTTTAGCACTGATATCAACATGGAGTTTGGTTTGGACAAATGTTCGACAGTGGCATTGAAGAAGGGAAAAATCATTGAAAGTGAGGGCATAAATATGCCTAATGGCCAAACAATAAAGTGTCACCAGCCAGAGGCCTATAAATATCTGGGCATATTACAGCTGGACAACATCAAGCATGAACATGTGAAGACTGTGGTCAGTAAAGAATACACACAAAGGGTCAGAAAAATTCTCAAAAGCAAGCTCAATGGAGGCAACACCATCAAGGCCATAAACACCTGGGCCATACCTGTCATAAGATATACTGCTGGCATTATAAACTGGACACAGATGGAACTGGACAATTTGGACAGAAAAACAAGAAAACTCATGACCATTCATCACTCACTGCACCCTCACAGTGATGTTGACCGGCTATATCTGCCTAGAAGATCAGGGGGCAGAGGACTCTTACAAGTAAAACAAGCAGTCAAAGAAGAAGAACATGCCCTGGCAGAATATGTCAAGCAAAGTGAAGAACCTGCTTTGATTGAAGTCAAAAATCAGAAACTCCTCAAAACACAGCAGACAAAAAACCAGTACAAGAAAGCCACACTACAAACTAGAGCTGACAGCTGGCACAACAAAACATTGCATGGAAAGTTCCTTGACAAAATTGAAGGAAAAGCTGATAAGGAGAAGACCTGGCTCTGGCTCACGAATGGGACCCTGAAGAAGGAGACAGAAGGCCTGATCCTTGCAGCCCAGGAGCAAGCCATCAGAACAAATGCAATTAAGGCCAAGATTGAAAAATCAGCTGATGACCCAAAATGCAGACTGTGCAAGGAAGCTGATGAAACCATTGATCATCTCCTCAGCTGCTGTAAGAAAATTGCACAGACAGACTACAAACAGAGGCATAACTGTGTGGTCCAAATGATCCATTGGAACTTATGCATCAAGTACCACCTGCCAGCAGCAAAGAACTGGTGGGATCACAAACCAGCAAAGGTCGTGGAAAATGAACACGCAAAGATACTGTGGGACTTCCGAATCCAGACTGACAAAGTTCTGGAACACAACACACCAGATATCACAGTTGTGGAAAAGAACAAGGTTTGGATAATTGATGTCGCCATCCCAGGTGACAGTCGCATTGATGAAAAACAACAGGAAAAACTCAGCCGCTATCAGGACCTCAAGATTGA
This sequence comes from Anolis carolinensis, assembly GCF_035594765.1. Classification (NCBI taxonomy): domain Eukaryota; kingdom Metazoa; phylum Chordata; class Lepidosauria; order Squamata; family Anolidae; genus Anolis; species Anolis carolinensis. The sequence goes on from NC_085843.1 coordinate 6,763,662, forward strand.
ACTTCAAAGACTCTGGCAGAAACCAGTGCAGGTGGTCCCGGTGGTGATGGGCACATTGGGTGCCGTGCCAAAAGATCTCAGCCGGCATTTGGAAACAATAGACATTGACAAAATTACGATCTGCCAACTGCAAAAGGCCACCCTGCTGGGATCTGCACGCATCATCCGAAAATACATCACACAGTCCTAGACACTTGGGAAGTGTTCGACTTGTGGTTTTGTGAAGCGAAATCCAGCATGTCTATCTTGTTTGCTGTGTCATACAACATCGTTGTGTCAATAATAATAATAATAATAATAATAATAATAATAATAATAATAATAATGTGTTGTCGAAGGCTTTCATGATAAGAATCATAGAGTTGTTGTGTTTTCCAGGCTGTCTGGCCATGTTCCAGAAGTATTCTCTCCTGACGTTTTGCCCACATCTATGGCAGGCAACCTCAGAGGTTGTGAGGTTATATATATATCTGCTGGGTTTCTACTGTGTTTCCAGAGCTATTTAAAAGATTTCCTGATTCAAAATAGGCCAAAAAAAGTCTTGAGAACCATATGCAGGCCATATTAGGGTTTCAGTGTGTTTGTGGATGGATAGTTCCTTTTTAGACCAAAGAACTGGAGTGGATTCTGAGCCCAGCTGACCTGGAAGCTCTTAGTCATTCGGGTCTGTGATTCAGCTCCAAAATCAGGACCAAACCTGGGGACCAAGCAAGCACTTATTAGACATTAAAATAAACCCGAGAACGGAATTAATTCCAGCCACCAGCTGATCCTTTTCAAATCATTTCTGCTCCTGATTCAGCTAGCATCACAGGAGGAGAAAGAGAAAATCAATGCAATTGATAATTATGTAAGATTTGCTGCATTACCCAGAGGGTTGGAAGTAATGACAGATTAAGGCAATAGATATTGCAGTGAGGCGTCCGTTTAGCAGCAGGAAGTAGAGCATCATCATGAAAATGAAGAGGAGTTCTTTGAAGAGCCCAAAATTCAGTGGCCATGCTGGTTGAGAATTATGGAGCCTGCCGTCCTAAAGAATTAGGGGGAATGAATGCAGTTTGACAACACTTGAATAGCCATGGCTCACTACTATGGATTGCTGGGAGCTATAGTTTGCTAAGGCAACAAACAGCACTCTTTGGCAGAGCAGACTGAACTACAGCTCCCCTGATTGGATAGCATTGAGCCGTGGCCAGGGGCGGTTCAACCGGTAGGCAAACTATGCGGTTGCTGAAGGCGCTATCCTCTGGGGGGCGTGTTGAAGTGGGAATGATTGTATATAGTTGTTTAAATGTAATTGAGTTATAGTGATGCAATGTGAGCTGGAGATTGCATCATGCACTGTCTGCTGTCCACTATGCGAGTGTGTAAAGAGTTAACTGTGTATTGCATCAGACAGCAGAGGTGGTTATAAATAGCTCCCTGTGTTATCTGTTCTTCCCTCTACTCTCTACTCTCTGCCTCTCTGCACTCTGTCTGTATATATTGTCTTGAGAGTTTTCCGTTTGTTGGTAAACCTTTTGTAGATAGCCAAACAGGCTTCAGCCTCGTTATTGGTGCCAGTGATTCTTCGTTGATCTTCCGCTGCATGTGTGTTTATCCAAACCGCGCGCTCTGACAGGGCGCAGTGGAGGCACCTCCAAGTGCCCTAAGGCTAATGGGCAGCGTTGCTCTTTATTTACTGTCCTGATCTGAGAGCTGTAGAGAAGTCTACAGAGGGACCACCAAACGCAGCAGCCTTGGCCAGGCACGAATCAAGGAACATCAAAGGCACTGCCGACTAACTCAACCAGAAAAGTCATATTAAAGATCTCTAAAGTCAGGACAGTACATGAATAACAACATTCAGAAAACAGGGGAATTCCAGACAGGAAACAATCAGGGCCAGCTAACACCCTGGTGGCACAGCAGGTTAAACCGCTGAGCCACTGAACTTGCGGACGGAAAGGTCGGCGGTTTGAATCCAGGCAGCAGGGTGAACTCCCCCTGTTAGCTCCAGCTTCTGCCAACCGAGCAGTTCGAAAACATGCAAATGAGAGTAGATCAATAGGTACTGCTCTGGCGGGAAGGTAACGGTGCTCCATGCAGTCATGCTGGCAACATGACCTGGGAGGTATCTACGGACAATTATTTATTTTTTTATTTATTATTTACAGTATTTATATTCCGCCCTTCTCACCCCGAAGGGGACTCAGGGCGGATCACAATGTACATATACAGTAGAGTCTCACTTATCCAACATAAACGGGCCGGCAGAACGTTGAATAAGCGAATATCTTGGATAATAAGGAGAGATTAAGGAGAAGCCTATTAAACATCAAATTAGGTTATGATTTTATAAATTAAGCACCAAAACATCATGTTATACAACAAATTTGACAGAAAAGGTAGTTCAATAGGCAGTAATGCTACGTAGTAATTACTGTATTTATGAATTTAGCACCAAAATATCATGATGTATTGAAAACATTGACTACAAAAATGCGTTGGATAATCCAGAACATTGGATAAGTGAATGTTGGATAAGTGAGACTCTACTGTATATGGCAAACATTCAATGCCATTAGATAAACAACACACAGACAGACAGACAGACACAGAGGCTACTTAACTTCCCAGCTTCTGGCTTTGTGAGGGTCTTCATCATCCACTGTGACGACGAGTCATTTGATGGAGTACTTCCTCATCCAGTGTTGTAAATCAGTTAAATTAGCCTTCCCGCATAAGCAGTCCCAAAATTTTCCTACTTGACAGATGCAACTGTCTTTCGGGTTGCTTAGGTCAACAACGAGCAGGGCTATTTTTAATTTTAATTGTCGGGTGCTCAGTCCGACACGGGCTGGCCTCGAACTCATGAGCTCTTGGGCATAGTGATTTATTGCAGCTGGTTACTAACCAGCCTGCGCCACAGCCCGGCCCTTCGTCTTAGAAATAGAGATGAGTACCAACCCCCAGAGTCGGACACAACTAGACTTAATGTCAGGGGAAAAACCTTTACCTTTACCTTTGCCTAACACCTCCCAACAAAGGATTCCCCCAGGCAGGAAGCAGCCAGGCTTTAAAGCTGCAAGGCTATCCAGTGCTAATTAAGCTGGCCAACATTCATACTTGCATCCAACAGAGAAGATAGTTCTTTTTCCCACCCTGGACATCATTCCACAGATATATAAACCCCACTTGCCTAGTTTCCAACAGACCTCAAATCCTCTGAGGATGCCTGCCATAGATGTGGGCGAAACCTCAGGAGAGAATGGTTCTGGAACATGGCCACACAGCCCGGAAAACACACAACAACCCTGTGATTCCGACCATGAAAGCGTTCGACAACACATCATCATCATCATCATCATCATCATCATTATTATTACAGTAGAGTCTCACTAATCCAAGCCTCACTTATCCAAGCCTCTGGATTATCCAAGCCATTTTTGTAGATTGTCTCAAAAAGAAATGAATACAGTAGAGTCTCGCTTATCCAACGTTCTGGATTATCCAAAGGCATTTTTGTAGTCAATGTTTTCAATACATCATGATATTTTGGTGCTAAATTCGTAAATACAGTAATTACTACATAGCATTACTGTGCATTGAACTGCTTTTTCTGTCAAATTTGTTGTGTAACATGATGTTTTGGTGCTTCATTTGTAAAATCATAACCTAATTTGATGTTTAATAGGCTTTTCCTTAATCCCTCCTTACTATCTAAGATATTTGCTTCTGCCGGCCCGTTTAGCTTGGATAAGTGAGACTAGAGACTGTATTATTATTATTATTATTATTGGTGCATCTACACTATTGTAGTGTCAATACAATTTTGCATCATTTGAACTGCCATGACTCAAATGCTATGGAAGCCTGGGATTTATAGTTTGCAGACCTCACAACCTCTGAGGATGCTTGCCATAGATGTGGGCGAAACCTCAGGAGAGAATGCTTCTGCAACATGGCCACACAGCCCGGAAAACACACAACCCTGTGATTCCGACCATGAAAGCCTTCGAAAACACATTATTATTATTATTATTATTATTATTATTATTATTATTATTATTATTATTATTGTATTATTATTATTATTATTATTATTATTATTATTATTATTATTATTGTATTATTATTATTGGTGCATCTACACTATTGTAGTGTCAATACAATTTTGCATCATTTGAACTGCCATGACTCAAATGCTATGGAAGCCTGGGATTTATAGTTTGCAGACCTCACACCTCTGAGGATGCTTGCCATAGATGTGGGCAAAACCTCAGGAGAGAATGCTTCTGGAACATGGCCACACAGCTCGGAAAACACACAACAACCCTGTGATTCCGACCATGAAAGCCTTCGAAAAAACATTATTATTATTATTATTATTATTATTATTATTATTGTATTATTATTATTATTGGTGCATCTACACTATTGTAGTGTCAATACAATTTTGCATCATTTGAACTGCCATGACTCAAATGCTATGGAAGCCTGGGATTTATAGTTTGCAGACCTCACACCTCTGAGGATGCTTGCCATAGATGTGGGCGAAACGTCAGGAGAGAATGCTTCTGGAACATGGCCACACAGCCCGGAAAACACACAACTTTATATGCTTTCTTTTACTCAAAATACTAACACCGCCAACATATCAGGGAAACCCCTTTTTATTCTTCCCAGAAGCAGGAGTCTCCAGGGAGCATTTTACACACTCTGCACACACACAGACACAAAATTCGGGGAAGGTTTATAGCCCGTAAATTGCTTTTCCTGTGTTTGTGTTGGAACAGAAGCCGCCTTCAAAGGAAACACTTGAGACTGCAAGGGGAAAAATGTCACACGTGGTTAAAACCTCATTCAAGTGGCAGACGGGACTTAGGGGTCCCTGCAAAAAAATGAACTAAAGAAGAAAAGTCTTTTAAAGATCACTGAGGCTTTTTGAGAGAGGCATCCACAGATGGAAGGGACCCTGGTTAAACCCTGGCAAAAGAGTGCAATCTCAGTCAACTAGGCAACCGTCAAAATGCTTACTTTTCGATATGTTATTATTATGGACTTGATACTTTGAGCCATAATGGTGTCAGTATTTTTAAATGGATTATGATGGGTATAAGTACCAAGTTTGGTCCAGATCCATCGAGCCATGTATCAAGCAAACTAGCAAACATATACTGTATATACTCGAGTATAAGCCTAGTTTTTCAGCCCTTTTTTTTTTTTTATAAATAATCTTTATTAAATTTTCCATTTACATATTAAAATATAGATATAAGATAATAAGCATGATTAATAGTGAGATAGAAAAGGAAAAAGAAGAAAGAAGGAAAGAAAAAAAAAGAAAAAAAGAAGAAAGAAAAAAGAAAGAAAAAAGAGAATAGAGAATATATATAAAATAAATTGGACTTCTGGGCATCTTCCTGGAGATTCCCTTCCTTTTCATTCTTCAATCTTTTCCTTGTTTCATTTCGTTTCTCTGGAGTCCTTCCTTCCCGTCTTTCTTCCATTCATGATGGGGGGTTTCCTTTTTCATCTTCTGTTTTTTAATATTTCCCTTCTTAGTTTTCATTTTATCCTGACTTCCTTTGCTTCTTATAATATCTTTGTTTTTGTTTATTTATTTATCTATTTATTTATTTATTTCTTTTCTTTTATATATGTCTCTTGTCTTTCCATTTTTATTCTATGGTCTTGCTATTTTATTTATTTTTATATTTATTTTGATTGTTTTATCTTTCCTTCTAGGTATTTTGTTACATTGTCCCAATTTGTTTCTTTAGTTTTTCAGCCCTTTTTTTAGGACTAAAAACGCTCCTCTCGGCTTATACTCGGGTGAGGCTTATATTTGGGTCAGCTTATTCTCGAGAATATATGGTACATTTATTATTTTTCTCTATTATTATTGGTATTATTACATTTATTATTTTACTTTATTATTATTATTACATTTATTATTGTACTCTATTATTGTTGCTACTATTACATTTATTTTACTCTTATTTTTATTATTATCTATATATATAAAAGCAGGGGTCCCCAAACTAAGGCCTGGGGGCCGGATGCGGCCCTCCAAGGTCATTTACCTGGCCCCTGCCCTCAGTTTTAGACTTAGGCTTGCCCAAAGTCTGAAATGACTTGAAGGTAGACAACAACAACAATCCTACTTAACTTGACTATCTCATTGGGCTGGAGCAGGCCCACACTTCCCATTGAAATCCTGATAGGTTTATATTGGTTAAAATTGTTTTTATTTTTAAATATTGTATTGTTCATTCATTTACTAATATTGTGCTATGGTAATAATATAATATATTGTGTATACATATAATATTGATAATAATATTATAATGTAATACAATATAATATTTATTTATTACGGTATTTCTACCCTGCCCTTCCCACCCAGTAAGGGACTCAGGGTGGCTAATAATAATAATAATAATACAATGTAATAATATGGTATAATATAATGATATTAATTATATATTATATATTAAATTTAATATTACTAATAATAATATGGTATAGTACAATATAGTAATATATAATGCTAATATTGTGCTATGCTAATAATATAATATATTGTATGTACATACAACTTGTAAGCTGCTCTGAGTCCCCTTTGGGGTGAGAGAGAGTGGAGTATACATTTAGCAAATAAATAAATAAATAAATGATTGCTGTTGGGGTTTTTTTGTACTACAAATAAGACATGTGCAGTATGCATAGGAATTTGTTCATTTTTTTTTTTCCAAATGATAATTCGGCCCCTCAACAGTCTGAGGGACCATGAACCGGCTCTCCACTTAAAAAGTTTGAGGACCCCTGTATAAAAGGGTAATGGAATTTTGGCCTAGTACGAAACAACAAAACTACACATCCCAGAAACACTAAACTTGGCAGCACAACCCCTCATCCATGCCTCTACGTTCATACAACAAAAAGAAAAGAAAAATAAAGTCCTAATTAGAGGGAGAGGAATAGTTGTTTTTATCCAATTGCTGCCAGTTAGAAGGCTAAGCTCCGCCCACTTGGTCTCCTAGCAACCCACTCAGCCCAGGGGACAGGCAGAGTTAGGCCTCACTTAAGCCTCTTCCCCACTGCCTATAAAATACAGATTGTCAGGTTTTAACTGGATTATATGGCAGTGTAGACTCGTCTACGGACAACGCCAGCTCTTCGGCTTAGAAATTGAGATGAGCCCCAACCCCCAGAGTCAGACACGACTAGACTTAACGTCAGGGGAAAACGTTTACCCTTTACCTCAACTACCACCAATTCCTCAATTCTTTATTTCCCATACCACCAGACTTTGCCACAGCAACGCGTGGCTGGGCACAGCTAGTTATTAATACATTTATTATTTCACTCTGATCTTATTATTATTATATTTATTATTCTACTCTATTTATTATTACATGTATTGTTTTCCTGTATTTATTACTAGCTGTGCCCGGCCACGCATTGCTGTGGCGAAGTCTGGTGGTATGGGAAATAAAGTATTGAGGAATTGGTGGTAGTTAAGGTCAAGGGTAAAGGTTTTCCCCAGACATTAAGTCCAGTCGTGTCTTACTCTGGAGGTTGGTGCTCATCTCCATTTCTAAGCCGAAGAGCCGGCGTTGTCCGTAGACTCCTCCAAAGTCATGTGGGATGACTGCATGGAGCGGCGTTACCTTCCCGCCGGAGCAGTACCTATTGATGCACTCACATTTGCATGTTTTCAAACTTCTGGGTTGGCAGAAGCTGGGGCTAACAGTGGGGGCTCTCTCCGCTCCCCCAATTCAAACCTGCGGCCTTTCAGTCCAGAAGTGCAGCAGCTCAGCACTTTAACACGCTGCGCCATCAGGGGATATTATTTCCTAAAGGTTGTGAATATACAATATTTCTGATTGTTTTTGTTTGTTTGTTGGAGGCAAGTATGAATGCTGCAATTAGGAAAAATGATTAGGATGTAATGGCCTTGCAGCTTTAAAGCCTGGCTGTTTCCTCCCTGAGTGAATTTTTTGTTGGGAGGTGTTAGCTGGCCCTGATTGTTTACTGTCTGGAATTCCCTTGTTTTCAGAGTGGTGTTGTTTGCGATATTTTATGTGCTTCTACTGTCTGTGGCCCTGAGAAAACAGAGGATTTTCCAGACTTTGATGATGGGAATACTTTGCTGGGAGGTGTTAGCTGGCCCTGATTGTTTCCTGTGTGGAATTCCCCTGTTTATTTACTGTCCTGGTTTTAGAGATTATATTGTTCTGCATTATTCTATCCCAGTAATTATTTCATATTAAAGAAAAATCTCACTTATCCAACATTCGCTTATACAATGTTCTGGATTATCCAACGCAGTCTGCCTTTTCATAATCAATGTTTTTGTAGTCAGTGTTTTAAATTCATTGTGATATTTTAGTGGTAAATTTGTAAATACAGTACAGTAGAGTCTCACTTATCCAACATAAATGGGCCGGCAGAACGTTGGATAAGCGAATATGTTGGATAATGAGGAATTAAGGATAACCCTATTAAACATCAAATTAAGTTGATTTTACAAATTAAGCACCAAAACATCATGTTAGACAACAAATTTGTCAGAAAAAGTAGTTCAGTACACAGTAATGCTATATAGTAATTACTGTATTTACAAATTTTGCACCAAAATATCACGATATATTGAAAGCATTGACTACAAAAATGTGTTGGATAATCCAGAACGTTGGATAAGTGAGTGTTGGATAAGTGAGACTCTACTGTAAATACTACATAGCATTACTGCGCATGGAACTACTTTTTCTGTCAAATTTGTTGTATAATATGATGTTTTGGTGCTTAATTTGTATAACGATTACCTAATTTGATGTTTAATTGGCTTTTCCTGAATCCCTTCTTATTATCCAACATATTCACTTATCCTGCCAGCCTGTTTACGTTGGATAAGTGAGACTCTACTGTATATTTCTAATCTTATATTATCTGCTCAGAACTGGATTATATGAGGCTCCTTCTTCACAGCTGTATAAAATGCACACTGAAGTGGATTATATGGCAGTGTGGACTCAAGATAATCCAGTGCAAAGCAGATAATATAAGATTATAAATGGGTTATATAGCTGTGTTGAAGGGCCTTGAGTCTACACTGCCATATAATCCAGTGCAAATTAGATAATCGGCCCCTCGCTTGTGGAACTCGCTGCCCATTGAAATCAGGCAAGCCCCCACCCTTTTAGCCTTCAGGAAAGATTTAAAAACATGGCTCTTCCGGTGTGCTTTCGGAGAGTAAATGTTCTATGCTACTCCCCCCCAATATTTATCCTCTAGACTGGTTCACTATCTGATGTCCCGTCCATCGAGGTTTTTATTCTGATCCCTTTCTCACCCAGAGTTTTAATTTTTAATCTAGTTTTTAAATGTAGTGTTCATGCGGCCCGCTCTTGTTATATTGCTGTTTCGATCTTATGTTGTACTGTTTATTTTATGTAATGTATTATTTAATTGTATTATGTTATGGTTATATTATATTGTCTTGGGCATGGCCCCATGTAAGCCGCCCCGAGTCCCCATTGGGGAGATGGTGGCGGGGTATAAATAAAGTTTTATTATTATTATTATTATTATAATCTGTGGAAGAAGTCTAAGTGAGGCCTAAATCTGCCTGTCCCCTAACTGAAGCCTGGCTGTCCCTTGGTTGCTAGGCAACCAAGTGGGCAGAGATTAGCCCTCTAAACTGGCAGCAATTGGATAAAAAAAATTATTGCTCTCCCTCTAATTAGGACTTTATTTTTCTTTTCTTTTTGTTGTATCAACCTTGAGGCGTGGATGATGGGTTGTGTTGTCAAATTTTGAGGTTGGGGGGCCTGTACTTTTGTTGTTTTGTGAATTGCCGTGATGCCATCACTCTTTTATATATATAGATTACAGTAGAGTCTCACTTATCCAACATAAACGGGCCGGCAGAACGTTGGATAAGCGAATATCTTGGATAATAAGGAGGCATTAAGGAAAAGCCTCTTAAACATCAAATTAGGTTATGATTTTGCAAATTAAGCACCAAAACATCATGTAATACAACAAATTTGACAGAAAAAGTAGTTAATACGCAGTAATGCTATGTAATAATTACTGTATTTACGAATTTAGCACCAAAATATCACGATGTATTGAAAACATTGACTACAAAAATGCGTTGGATAATCCAGAATGTTGGATAAGCGAGAGTTAGATAAGTGAGACTCTACTGTACTGTATATACTCGAGTATAAGCTTAGTTTTTCAGCCCTTTTTTAAGACTGAAAAAGCCCCCCTCGGCTTATACTGAGTGTCCTGGTTGGCTTATATTTGGGTCAGCTTATACTCAATAATATAGGGTACATTTGATTTTTTTCTCTATTATTGTTGCTACTATTACATTTGTTTTATTCTATTATTATTATTATTATTATTATTATTATTATTATTATTATTATTATTATTATTATTAATAATAATAATAATACATTTATTATTTCACTCTGATCTTATTATTATTACATTTATTATTCTACTCTATGTATTATTACATGCATTATTTTCCTGTATTTATTATTATTATTGCATGTATTATTTTACTCTATTATTATTAAAAGGATATATAAGCACTTTTACATTGAAGATGAGAATAATGATTTAATCAGTTAGACAGTCTTACCTCAAATTAGAGCTTTATGTAAATATTCAAAAACATTTAACCTACGGATGCCTCAATTAATATAATTTTATAGGTATCTATTTTTATTTCTGAAATTTCCCACCTTCGGCTTACACTGGAGTTAATGTTTTCCCAGTTTTTTTGTGGTGAAATTAGGTGCCTCGGCTTATATTCGGGTTGGCTTATATTCGAGTATATACGGTACATACATACTTAAGACTTTTGTACATATAGATTAAAAGGGCACATCTATACTGTGTAATTAATACAGTTTGATTGGTTCAATGCTACGGAGTCATGGGAGTTGTAGTTGGGCAAGGCACCCGCGTTCTTTGGCAAAGAAGACGAAAGGCCTTGTAAAATGACAGTTCTCTACAAGATTGAGGCATGGAGGTTAAAGTTATTGCACCAAATTGCTATATGTGTGTGTGTGTAAAGAAATCCTTGCAGAGTTGCCTGCAAAAGATCTCTGCAAAAAGGGAGCTCAGCTTTTGCAGAGGCAGGCCACGCCTCAAACAATGTATCGGTTTGCTGGCAGATGGCTGAGATTGTCAATTGGGGATCTGGGCTTGCAGGGAAAGCACAGAAAAGACAGGCTCTCTGGCTACGGTCAAGTAGCAGTTTGAATATGCTATGTGTATATATTGAATGCTGATTGATTAGTTATTGATCTTATGCAACTACAAGGACATTGTACGATTGCTGAACTGTTTACTTAACTTCAACTCAACAAGTAAAGTTCCTTTGTTCTTTCAATTCCTCTGCCTGGTGTGGTTCTCTTTGCACATGGTGTTAACTGGACATTGCTGGTTCCGCTATATACTCTTATCCTAACAAAAGTGTTGTCAAGCTGCATTATTTCTACAGTGTAGATGCACACAAGGAGATCAGTTCCCGTAGAAGAGGTTCTCTGGGGAATGTTCCCTTTTTCTATGAGAGTGGGTGGATTCCTGATGGTTCCAAATGCAGAATTGGAGCTGAGATGTGTTTCCCAGACGAGCAGCAACAAAACTTATTTCTGCGAAGGCAGGAGGCATTTCAGTATAACCTGGTTGTAAAGGAACAGAGCCCAATAAAAAAGCTCCGGAAAGGGATTCGGGCAGGAGCACGCAATGTTTGCCTTAAAGTTGGCTTGGCCCTACGATCTTGATTCAGTGAGAAACGAGATAGGTTTATGATCCTTTCACAATGCAGCTCGAATCTCCGACTAGGGTTGTTAGAAAGCAATTATCAGGAACATTGCCAGCTTCCTTTCATAAAAAAAGGCTGCAGCGCACACGCCTTTTGTGGTCTGAAATTAGCTAAAAGGTCTGTCGTGTTTGGCTGGGAGGAAAGGTGAATAACAGTATTTTCTGAAATACGTTGGCTTGTTATGTGTCATCAAGTTGACTTCAAGTTAGGCTGACCCTATGAATGAGTGACCATTTAGACAGCCTGTTATCAACGGTTTGGGTTTTGCAAATTCAGGGCTGCTGTGCTTTGTGAAATCCTAGAATCCTAGAGTTGGAAGAGACTACAAGGACCATCCAGTCTAATATCTGTTTATATATATCTGTGGACTTCCCACAGATATATATAAACCTTCCTTGCGCTGAGGATGCCTGCCATAGATGTGGGCGAAACGTCAGGAGAGAATACTTCTAGAACATGGCCATACAGCCCGGAAAACATACAACAACCCTATGATCCCGGCCATGAAAGCCTTCAATAACACATCCAGTCTAACCCCATTCTGCCATTCAGGAAGACACAATCAAAGCTCTCCTGACAGATAGCTAGTCAGCTTCTGCATAATATCAATCTACTAGCGTATAACTGATGCCCAAGTTTTTGTTTTCTTTGTGGCTTTCTTCCTCCTTTCCTTCATTTACCTTCTCACCTCTTCTTTCTTGTGTTGTCAAAGAATTCCATGGCCAGAATCACTGGTTTGCTGTGAGTTTTCTGGGCTGTATGGCCATGTTCCAGAAGCATTCTCTCCTGACGTTTCGGAGAATCATATCTATCTATCTATCTATCTATCTATCTATCTATCTATCTATCTATCTATCTATCTATCTATATTTATGTCTATCTATATATCTATATATGTATATCTATATATGTCTATCTATCTCTATCTATATGTCTGTCTATCTATCTCTATCTATCTATCTATCTACAGTAGAGTCTCACTTATCCAACACTCGCTTATCCAACGTTCTGGATTATCCAACACATTTTTGTAGTCAATGTTTACAATACATCGTGATATTTTGGTGCTAAATTCATAAATACAGTAGAGTCTCACTTATCCAACACTCGCTTATCCAACGTTCTGGATTATCCAACGCATTTTTGTAGTCAATGTTTTCAATATATCATAATATTTTAGTGCTAAATTCGTAAATACAGTAATTACTACATAGCATTACTGCGTAATGAACTACTTTTTCTGTAAAATTTGTTGTGTAACATGATGTTCTGGTGCTTAATTTGTAAAATCATAACCTAATTTGATGTTTAATAGGCTTTTCCGTAATGTCTCCTTATTATCCAACATATTCGCTTATCCAACGTTCTGTCGGCCCGTTTATGTTGGATAAGTGAGACTCTACTCTATCTATCTATCTATCTATCTATCTATCTATCTATCTATCTATCTATATTTATGTCTATCTATATATCTATATATGTATATCTATATATGTCTATCTATCTCTATGTCTGTCTATCTATCTCTATCTATCTATATCTATATATAGATATCTATATCTGTCTATCTATCTATCTATCTATCTATCTATCTATCTATCTATCTATCTATCAATCAATCAATCTATCTATGGAAGGTCCATGATGGGAGAAAGAACTCTTGTCGGTTGGAGGCAAGTGTGAATGTTGCAACTGGCAAGCTTGATTAGCATTGAATAGCCTTGCAGGTTCAAAGCCTGGCGGCTTCCTACCAGGCTTTGAAGACAAGAAACAATCCAGACAAGAAACAATCAGGGCCAGCTAACACATCTGAACAAAAGATTCCCCCAGGCAGGAAGAAGCCAGGACATGAATCTGGCAATGCCATTAATGCTAATCAAGGTGATTAATTAAAACATTCACACTGGCCTCCAACAGACAAGAGTTCTTTCTCCCACCCTGGACCTTCCAGATATATAAACCTTCCCTGCTTAGTTTTTTCCAATATACCTCACAACCTCTGAGGATGCCTGCCATAGATGTGGGCGAAACATCAGGACAGAATACTTCTGGAACATGGCCATACTGCCCGGAAACACACACAACAATCCTGTGATTCCGGCCATGAAAGCCTTCGACAACACATTGAGTTATATCTATGTCTGTGGAATAATGTCCAGAGTGGGAGAAAGAACCCGTCTGTTTGAAGCAAGTTAGAATATTGCAATTAGCAAGCTTGATTAGCATTAAATAGCCTTGCAGCTGCAGAGTCAATCAGTGTGGCATAGAGGTAGCCTGGTTGTTGTTGTCTGGAGGCACCCTCTGTTTGGGAGGTGTTAACTGACCCTTGCTTGCTTGTTGTCCAGCATTCCCCTGTTTCTGAGTGGTGTTCTTTATTTACTGTCCTGATATAAGAGTTTTGTAATATTGGTAGCCAGCTTTTGTTCATTTTCATGGTTTCCTTCTTTCTGTTGAAGTTGTCTACAAGCTTGTGGATTTCAGTGGTTTCTCTGTGTAGCCTGACATGGTGGTTATGAGAGTGGTCCAGAGCTTTTGTGTTCTCAAATAATATTTTGTTTCCAGGTTGGTTCATCAAGTGCTCTGCTATGGCTGACTTCTCTGGTTGGATTAGTCCGCAGTGCCTTTCATGTTCTTTGATATTATAAAGGATGCCTCCAGGCGCAACAGCCAAGCTATCTCTATGTAAATGCCCTCACTGATTGACTTTGCAGCTGCAAGGCTTCTCAATGCTAACAAAGTTTGCTAATTGCAACGAGCCACACTTGCTTTGGCAAGGGTTCTTTCTCCCACTCTGGACATTGCAGATATATATACAGTAGAGTCTCACTTATCCAACATAAACGGGCCGGCAGAATGTTGGATAAGCGAATATGTTGGATAATAAGGAGGGATTAAAGAAAAGCCTATTAAACATCAAATTAGGTTATGATTTTACAAATTAAGCACCAAAACATCATGTTATACAACAAATTTGACAGAAAAAGTAGTTCAATACGCAGTAATGCTATGTAGTAATTACTGTATTTACTAATTTAGCACCAAAATATCAAGATGTATTGAAAACATTGACTACAAAAATGCGTTGGATAATCCAGAACGTTGGATAAGTGAGTGTTGGATGAATGAGACTCTACTGTATATACACTCCACTTGCTTCATTTCCAACAGACGTCTGAACAAACCTGTAAGGATGCTTGCCACAGGTGCAGGTGAAATGTCAGGAGAGAATGCTACTGGAACACGGCTATACAGCCCGAAAAATTCACAGCATCCCAGTTATTCTGCCATGAAAGCCATCGACAATACACAGTACTGTATATACTCGAGTATAAGCCTAGTTTTTCAGCCCTTTTACTAAGACTGAAAAAGTCCTACTCGGCTTATACTCGGGTGAGGGTCCTGGTTGGCTTATATGTGGGTCAGCTTATACTCAATAATATAGCGTACATTTGATTTTTTTCTCTATTATTGTTGCTACTATTAAATTTGTTTTACTCTATTATTATTATTATTATTATTATTATTATTATTATTATTATTATTATTATTATTGGTATTATTATTATTTCACTCTGATCTTATTATTATTATTGCATTTATTATTTTACTCTATTTATTATTACATGTATTATTTTCCTGTATTATTATTATTATTATTATTACATGTATTATTTTACTCTATTATTATTAAAAGGATACGTAAGCACATATACATTGAAGAAGATGAGAATAATGATTGGATCAGAGTTGGACAGTCTTATCTTTAATTTGAGCTTTATGTAAATATTCAAAAACATTTAACCTACTGATGCCTCAATTAATGTAATTTTATTGGTATCTATTTTTATTTCTGAAATTTACCACCCTCGGCTTATACTGGAGTCAATGTTTTCCCAGGTTTTTTTGTGGTAAAATTAGGTGCCTCAGCATATATTCGGGTTGGCTTATACTGGAGTATATACGGTAATTCATCCTTCTTTGTCAAAAAAATGAGAAATTCAGGTAAGTGTGTTGGGACTCAATATGACCCACTCTATGACCTGTACGAAGGCTTATTGACGATTCTGGATGAATGGATTTTAATCTTGAACATGCTTAAAATTTTATATAATGTGATTTTATTTTGTAATGGTATCTGTTTTATATGAACTGTTGTTTTGTAGATTGTTTTATATGAATTGTTGTTTTCACATTGTTTTTAGGCATTGAATTTTTGCCTATTTACTGTAAGCCGCTTTAAGTCCCCTCGGAGAGAAAGGCAGGGTAAAAGTGATGTAAATAAACAAACAAATAAATAAATATACAGTAGAGTCTCACTTATCCAACATAAACGGGCTGGCAGAATGTTGGATAAGCGAATATGTTGGATCATAAGGAGGCATTAAGGAAAAGCCTATTAAACATCAAATTAGGTTATGATTTTACAAATTAAGCACCAAAACATCATGTTATACAACAAATTTGGCAGAAAAAGTAGTTCAATACGCAGTAATGCTATGTAGTAATTACTGTATTTACGAATTTAGCACCAAAATATCATGATATATTGAAAACATTGACTACAAAAATGCGTTTGATAATCCAGAACGTTGGATAAGCGAGGCTTGGATAAGTGAGACTCTACTGTAGTTGAAAAAAGAAGCTTCTACTCTCCAGTTTAAAGGCAAAGAAAATTACGAGACAGAAAGAAGAGTCAAATGAATTCACGCTCAGCCACTCTTTCCATTAATCATTGTAATCAAATTTTGAAATATACAAAATATATAAATTAAAATATTTTACACAAGGCACATGTGGTGTTTTGCTTTGAGAGTCTGGAAATCTGTACAGGCGGTTCAGCCCACGTCACAAAACGTAGGGTGCCAACGACCCATGGCTGTCATGGCAGCTGAGGGTCTCCTTCTTGGTCAACCCAACCTGTCTGTGGTATTGCCCTTCCCGGATTGTCTTTAGGCACTTGACGTTCTTGCCCAAAGTGACGCTTTTGATGGACGGCAGGTATTTCAGCATGCTTTTCGACAAAGACGTGGCCACCCCTGTACCCGACAGGTTGAGCTCCTGCAAGGAACCCAGGCTGTAGAAGACTTCGGCATCCAATGAACGGATACTGGGATTGTTGGATAAATCCAACACTTGAAGAGCAGGGAGGTCTTTGAAAGCGTACGGCGATATCGCCGAAAGGTCATAAATACCGCTGAGTGACAAGTGGATTAAATCCTTCAATCCAGAGAATGCCCCTTTCCCAATGGCGGAGATCGGGTTTCCATCAAGGTTTAGGTACCGGAGAGGAATCCCTTGAAGAACCGGGATGTTCCTCAACCTATTCCCAGACAGGTTTAAGCTCTGAATATTGGGGATGGCTTTGTCTTGGTGCCTCAGAACCAGGCTTATCAAGTTGTTGGAGAGGTCGACATTAATCGGTTTCCGTTGACCTTTCGAGGTGAATACGTCCATGGAGATTTCCAGGATGAGGTTGTTGCTCAGGTCAATCTCTCCCAAGGGTGACCTGGAAAAGCAGTCTTCTGGAAGGGCAACCAAAGAGTTGTGACTCAGGTCCAAAGATTCCAGGTACCTGAGTCTTGAGAAGGTGGTGGAAACGATCTTTGAGATGGTGTTGTAGCTCAAATCCAGGCTCACCAGCGTGGTGTATCCAGGTCCGGTCAGCATGGACTCGTTGAGAGATTCGAGATGGTTCGACGATAGATCCAAGTAGGTTGTATCCAGTGGGATGGGGACAGGCACAATATGCGCGCCAAGGCCGCTGCAGTCCACCTTGGTCAGGCTGAAGCTGTCAAAGAGACCAAAGCTCTCCACCTCGCAGTGACATCCTGGGAAGCAAATCTTGGAGGAACCAACACTGGGGAGAAGCAGCAGCAGGTTGACCAACACCGAGAGAGGCATTGCTGACTCTGTAAAACAAAAGGATACATTAAAATCATCATCATCATCATCATCTTAGGTACCCAATAATGTACGAGTTAGGTCTTTTGTAAGGGTAAACATTAGAAATACTCATTCTCTGGTTTCAATTTTTATGAATGTACCCAATAGAAAATGTATAAGGATATGGTTGAGCTACAACTGTCATCATGCTGGATCAATCCACCCCAAACTCTACCACTATTCAATGATGGTCATGTTGGGTAAGTGTGCCACGTTGTTGTTGATGTTGTTATATATTTATTTTTATCCCACTTTTCTCTCCATGGGTGGGACTCAAAGCAACGTTTGGTCCAAATCCATTGTCCGTCATCCGCAATCCCCAACAGTCTCTGCATGTTCCAGATCCTCTAGCACAGGGGTCCTCAAACTTTTTAAGTGAAGGGCCGATTCACAGTCCCTCAGACTGTTGGGGGGCCGGACTAGGATGAAATAGTCCAAAATTAGGATTGTTGTTGTTGTTGTGTGCCTCCAAGTCATTTCAGACTTAGGTCAACCCTAAGTCTAAAGTTTAGGACAGAGGTCAGGTAAATGACTTTGGAAGGCCTTAGTTTGGGAACCCCTGATCTAGACGATCTCATAAGACCATAGGTAAGGAAAGAGACCTCCAAAGACCATCTAGATGATCTCATAAGACCATAGGTAAGCAAAGAGACCTCCAAAGACCATCTAGATGGTCTCATAAAACCATAGGTAAGGAAAAGGAACCTCAAAGGCGATGTACATGATCTCATAATGTCATCAGAAGACCATAGCTAAGGAAAGGGACCCTCAAAGACCATCTAGACGGTTTCATAAGACCATAGAGAAGGAAAGGGCCCCCCCAAAGGCCATCTAGACAATCTCATAAAACCATAGGTAAGGAAAGGGACCCTCAAAAGCCATCTAGATGGTCTCATAGGACCATAGGTAAGGAAAGTGATCTCCAAAAGCCATCTAGATGGTCTCCTAAGGCCGTAGCTAAGCAAAGAGACCTTCAAAGACCATCTAGATGATCTCATAAGACCATAGGTAAGCAAAATGACCTCCAAAGACCAGGCAGACTTAGGTCAACCCTAAGTCTAAAGTTTAGGACAGGGGCCAGGTAAATGACCTTGGAGGACCGAATCCGGTCCCCGGGCCTTAGTTTGGGGACCCCTGCTCTAGCACAACGTTATGGTATGCTTCCACCAGACGATGACCACAGAATAGTGCTGGATGACCTAGAAATGCTAGAGAAGTGGGGCTGGAAGGCCATGTGTCAGGAGGGCTTTGATTGTGACAAGGGGTTGAACTAGGTGGCCCTTGGGGTACCCTCAAACTATGAGGGCTATCCAGAAAGTAGATTACGCTTTGGAATTAAAAATCAACAAAGTATAGGAGAAAACATTTACCATATGCAGTTGAAAGCCACACCCAAATACCACTTCTCAACATAGTCGCCATTCAAATCTAGGCACTTATCATGGCGATGAATGAGCTTGGAAGCCCATCCCTCACAAAACTCTGCCACAGGAGCCTCCAGTAGCCTAGTGGATAAAAGCCTCATGACCTGAAGGTTGGGTTGCTGACCTGAAAGCTGCCAGGTTTAAATCCCACCCGGGGAGAGTGTGGATAAGCTCCCTCTATCAGCTCCAGCTCCATGCAGGGACATGAGAGAAGCCTCTCACAAGGATGGTAAAACATCAAAACATCTGGGCGTCCCCTGGGCAACGTCCTTGCAGACTGCCAATTCTCTCACTCCAGAAGCAACTCAGGTTGCTAATGACATGTAAAAAACAAAAAACCCCCCAAAACTCTGCTCCTTGCTTCCTCAACCAGCTGGTCACCCCTTTCCGCAGCTGTGCATCTTCGCCAAAACGCTGCTTTGAGGACATAAGCGGCAGAGTTTGGTGGGGAAGGAGTTGCCAAGCTCATTCATTGCTATGATAAGTGCCTGGATTTGAATGGCGACTATGTTGAGAAGTGGTATTTGGGTGTGGCTTTCAACTGCATATGGTAAATGTTTTCTTCTATACTTTGTGCATTTTTAATTCCAAAACGTAATCTACTTTCTGGATAACCCTCGTATGATGCCAATGATATTGCTGGACTATTAACAGGGTTGCTTTCAAAGCTGGACAAAACAGGGCCAGTGCTTCCTTGCGCTCTCACAGTAATTTAACCTTTTTTTTTCTTTGCAAACGAAGATTCGATCTTGAGAAAGCACCCAGACCAGCTGAAGCAACCCGGTGTGAATTTACAGCAGCGGCAATTTCAAGGAAAGAATGGAAAGGCAGACGCACGCAGGCAGGAGGCTGAGGAAGAGAGCTATTTGGGAAAAGAGAGATGACAATAGGGATAAATTCCACAGCCGCAGGAGGAGAGAGAGATCATTCAGCCCTTCTATTTTTACACCGGAAAGAGACCTTGCCAGCCCAATGGGGAATGAAGCTGTAGGAAATAAATCAAAACCAAGAGTGATGCTGTGCTTTTGACAGCCACAGCCACCATTTCATGCGGCACCCCCTGCTGCTCCCCAAAAATGTGCCCTGTTAATAGTCCAGCAATATCATTGGCATCATACGTTTGTCAAAGTTTGAAAGACTCCCATGATTTCTGCCAGCGCGAATTAATCTATCTGTGTTTAAGAGGAAGGCACAGAATGTCTTCAATCGTTGGCTTAAGTTTGCTGTTAACTGCCTTGAGTCTCTCTCTCTCTCTAACCTAATTTGATGTTTAATAGGCTTCTTTTTAATCTCTCCTTATTATCCAATATATTCACTTATCCAACGTTCTGCCGGCCCGTTTATGTTGGATAAGTGAGACTCTACTGTGTATATGCGTATGTGTGTGTGTGTATGTATGTGTGTGTGTGTGTGTGTGTGTGTATATATATATATATATATATTCTATTATTATTGTAGTATATTATATTATTACTATTATATTATTATTATATTATTCATTATTCATGACTACATTGAAACTAGAATAGAGAGAAATCAGCGTAGAAACTGCAAGAGGTACCATAGATTGTTGTACATGGAAATAACAGTAGTAAATAGTTTTTGATTTATTGAATACAGTTATATATTACAATTATATATCTTTGTTATTTAAACTATACCTATTGCGAAATTATGGGTTTTTTCTTTCTCGAAGTGACACGCCACTCAAGTCATGCTAGTTTTTTTTGGCGAATTTTGACACACCAAGCGCAAAAGCTTGCCCATCATTGCCCTAGGTAGCAAGCAGCCAGGCTTTGAAGCAGCAAAGATATTCATTGCAAAACAGTCAGGCTTTGAGGCTGCAAAGCTATTCACTGCTATTCCAGCTGGCCAATAAATGATTCCCATAAGCCACAGCAACACGTGGCCGGGCACAGCTAGTAATATATAATCCTGGGAGTCACAGTTTGGTGAGGCATCAATATTTATTGGTAGAGAAGGCTAAAGATTTTGGAAAATTAGGATCATCGCATCCTGTGTGTTCTAACTCTGGCCATCTTGACCATCCCCTGGTTTTACTTGGTCACCACACAGCGTCCAGTTCCTATCTGTGAATTGTCGGAGGGTGAATAATATATTGCTTAAACATGCCCTTGGAGCAAGGATAACACTCGGGTGTGATTTGACAATAGGGTGTAATTTCCCTTCTGGCAGAGCCATAATTCAACATCTGCAGCTTGCTGGGGGAATTTATTGCTGACCAGGGCTGTCCGGCCGGGAAAAGAATTGTCATTTTCACCCGTCATTCTGAAACACTCCCTCCTGCCTGGCTCAGAAAACTGTGTTAGATGTCCCTGCTTCATTGGCAATAAATGCATTCCTAGCTTATATCAGCCTGCACGCCAATGCCTTAAATCAAGAAATAGTTTTCTAAGATCTACAGAGATATTCGCAGGAACACCTCAGCAAGCCAGAGTCCAAAAGTGGCAGGCTAAAACCAGTTAGAAGTCTCTGCTTCATTTGCAATAAATGCATTCTTAGCTTATCTGGGATACCAGCCATCATGCTAATGCGTTAAATCAAGAAATAGTTTTCTAAGATCTACAGAGATACTTGCAGGAACACCTCAGCAAGCCAGAGTCCAAAAGTGGCAGGCTAAAACCAGTTAGAAGTCTCTGCTTCATTTGCAATAAATGCATTCCTAGCTTATCTAGGATACCAGCCTAGTGAGAGTCCAAAAGTGGCAGGCTAAAACCAGTTAGAAGTCTCTGCTTCATTTGCAATAAATGTATTCCTAGCTTATCTAGGATACCAGCCTAGTGAGAGTCCAAAAGTGGCAGGCTAAAACCTGTTAGAACTCTCTGCTTCATTGGCAATAAATGCATTCCTAGCTTATATTAGCCTGCACACCAATGCCTCAAATCAAGAAATAGTTTTCTAAGATCTACAGAGAAACTCACAGGAACACCTCAGCAAGCCAGAGTCCAAAAGTGGCAGGCTAAAACCAGTCAGAAGTCTCTGCTTCAATGGCAATAAATGCATTTCTAGCTTATCTGGGATACCAGCCTGTACGCCAATGCCTTAAATCAAGAAATAGTTTTCTAAGATCTACAGAGATACTCACAGGAACACCTCAGCAAGCGAGAGTCCAAAAGTGGCAGGCTAAAACCTGTTAGAAGTCTCTGCTTCATTCGCAATAAATGCATTCCTAGCTTATATCAGCCTGCATGCCAACGACTTAAATCAAGAAACAGTTTTCTAAGATCTACAGAGATACTCGCAGGAACACCTCAGCAAGCCAGAGTCCAAAAGTGGCAGGCTAAAACCTGTTAGAAGTCTCTGCTTCATTGGCAATAAATGCATTCCTGGCATTGTTGTACATGGAAATAATGGTAGTAAATAGTTTTTGATTTATTAAATACAGTTATATATTACAATTATATATTTTTGTTATTTAAACTATATATATGGTGAAATTATGGTTTTTTCTCTCGAAGTGACACACCACCCAAGTCATGCTAGGTTTTTTGGTGAATTTTGACACACCAAGCGCAAAAGGTTGCCCATCATTGCCATAGGGCTTGGCTTCTAAACCTTTGACCACTTTGATTGCCCTTTTCTGGATATCTTCCAGCTTGAACATATCCTTCTTGAATTTCTTTGCTTCCAGAACTGGAAATGAGATTATTCCAGGTGAAGTTTGGCCTAAATCAGAATGGAGTGGGGCTATGATTTCCCTTGATGTAGACACTGTACTTCTATCGATACAGGCTAATATCGTATTGGCTTTTTTAGCTGCTGCATCACACTATTGACTCATGTTCAGCTTGTGTTGTAGCTTTGCCTCAGTTCTACAATTGGAGGGTCCTAGGAGAGAGCAAAGGAAGAACACAATCCTTCTGATAACCTGGACATGAGCTTTAGCCCTCAAAATATAATTAGGAAATGTGAAAATGGACACCTTGTCCTGTGCAAAGTCTAAAGTTGTCAGCATGTATTAGCTTAAGAGGTCCCCAATGGTGTTGTTTGCAGGCTGCAATATGACTATGTGTTTGGTCCAGTTTTTCATTTCTGCGGGTTTAAAATGACGGTTGGTGAGACGGAAAATATGTGCAATAACGGGGTCAGTAGCAATCGGAGCGTTTCATCTTGCAGAATCAAATAACGTGCCACGGTTTCCCATATTTTCCCGTATCAACCTTGCTCTTCTTTCATCCCCTTGCATCATTATTTGTTGCATCATAACGGCGCAAACTTTTTCGGATAGAAAGAAAAAAGCTGTCGGTTGGAAATAACTCTTCTTGCGGTGCAGCTACACTCTAGAATTAATGCAGCTCGAAACCACTTTAAATGCCGTGGCTCAATGCTGTCAAATCCTGGAAATTGTAGTATGGTGAGAAGCCAGCACTTTTTGATAGAGAAGGCTGAAGTCCTTGTAAAACTGCAACTCCCAGCATGCTATAACATTGAGCCGTGTGATGTGAAACTGGGTTAATTCAGCAGTATAGATGCACTCTTATAATCTTTCCAGCTGCCTAGGGCAGGGGTCCCAAAACTAAGGCCCAGGGGATTGAAGCCATTTATGCGGCCCCCACGGTGGCGGCTCCCTCCTCCTCCTCCACCGAGGAAGACACTTTGCACCTTCCAAAGCTTTGCTTGTTGTGATGTATTTTCGGATGATGCACGCAGATCCCAGCAGGGTGGCCTTTTGCAGCTGGCAGATCGTAATTTTGTCAATGTCTATTGTTTCCAAATGCCGGCTGAGATCTTTTGGCATGGCACCCAGTGTGCCGATCACCACCGGGACCACCTGCACTGGTTTCTGCCAGAGTCTTTGAAGTTCAATCTTGAGGTCCTGATAGCGGCTGAGTTTTTCCTGTTGTTTTTCGTCAATGCGACTGTCACCTGGGATGGCGACATCAATGATCCAAACCTTTTTCTTTTCCACAACTGTGATGTCTGGTGTGTTGTGTTCCAGAACTTTGTCAGTCTGGATTCGGAAGTCCCACAGTATCTTTGCGTGTTCATTTTCCACAACCTTTGCAGGTTTGTGATCCCACCAGTTCTTTGCTGCTGGCAGGTGGCACTTGAGGCATAAGTTCCAATGAATCATTTGGGCCACATAGTTGTGCCTCTGTTTGTAGTCTGTCTGTGCGACTTTCTTACAGCAGCTGAGGAGATGATCAATGGTTTCATCGGTTTCCTTGCACAGTCTGCATTTTGGGTCATTATTATTATTATTATTAACAGAAGGACACAGCAAACGAGATATATATGCTGGATTTTGTACCGCAAAATCACAAGTTGAACACTTCCCAAACAGTTAGGACTGTGCGATTTATTATTATTATGGGTATGTATTTTATTATGACACAGCAAACAAGATAGATATGCTGGATTTCGTATTATTATTATTATTATTATTAACAACATTGAGGCTGGGTGGCCATCTGTCAGGGGTGCTTTGCTTGTGCTTTTGGTGCACAAAGGCAGAAGGGGTTGGGCTTATTATTAACAACATTGAGGCGGGGTGGCCATCTGTCAGGGGTGCTTTGCTTGTGCTTTTGGTGCACAAAGGCAGAAGGGGTTGGGCTTATTATTATTAACAACATTGAGGCTGGGTGGCCATCTGTCAGGGGTGCTTTGCTTGTGCTTTTGGTGCACAAAGGCAGAAGGGGTTGGGCTTATTATTATTAACAACATTGAGGCTGGGTGGCCATCTGTCAGGGGTGCTTTGCTTGTGCTTTTGGTGCACAAAGGTAGAAGGTGGTTGGACTAAATGGCCCAAGGAGTCTTTTCCAACCCTTTTTCTTCTTCTTATTATTATTATTGACAGAAGAACACAGTATAACACAGCAAATGAGATATATATGCTGGATTTCATATCACAAAATCACAAGTTGAACACTTCCCAAGCAGTTAGGACTGTGTGATTTATTATTATTAGTATTATTATTAGTATTATTAACAACATTGAGGCTGGGTGGCCATCTGTCACGGGTGCTTTGCTTGTGCTTTTGGTGCACAAAGGCAGAAGGGGGTTGGACTAAATGGCCCAAGGGCTCTCTTCCAACCCTCATTATTATTATTATATTATGACACAGCAAACAAGATAGATATGCTGGATTTCATATCACAAAATCACAAGTCGAACACTTCCCAAGTGTCTAGGACTGTGTGATGTATTTTCGGATGATGCGCGCAGATCACAGCAGGGTGGCCTTTTGCAGCTGGCAGATCGTAATTTTGTCAATGTCTATTGTTTCCAAGTGCCGGCTGAGATCTTTTGGCACGGCACCCAGTGTGCCCATCACCACCGGGACCACCTGCACTGGTTTCTGCCAGAGTCTTTGAAGTTCAATCTTGAGGTCCTGATAGCGGCTGAGTTTTTCCTGTTTTTCGTCAATGCGACTTCTTCTTCTTCTTCTTATTATTATTATTATTATTATTTTATTATGACACAGCAAACAAGATAGATATGCTGGATTTCATATTTCATTGTTGTTGTTGTTGTTGTTGTTGTTGTTGTTGTTGTTGTTGTTATTATTATTATTATTATTATTATTATTATTATTATTATTATTATTATTATTAACAACATTGAGGCTTTATTTGTTCCCGGTTTTTTTTTTACTTCAAAATAAGATATGAGCAGTGTGCATGGGAATTTGTTCATAGTTTTTAAAAAAAACTATAGTCTGGCCCTCCAACGGTTTGAGGGACCGTGAACTGGCCCCCTGTTTAAAAAGTTTGGGGACCCCTGGCCTAGGGATTTCTTGGACTTCTCACCCTCCGAAAGGGAAGCGATCCAAGCTCAGTTTTCAGGCAAGACATTCAGACACTCCGTCCGTAAAGCCGAGCCATTGATCATCCTTCTATTTCCGCATCAGACAGCAGCCGAGAGGAACTTGGGATTTTCCAGGAATTTAAGTGTGCGTGTCTCTGTCTTTATTTTGAATTTATAGGCTGGCTGGTGGAATCTAGGTGTGCAGCTACACTGCAGAATTAATTCAGTTTGACACCACTTCAACTACCATTCCTCTCTATGCTATGGAATTATGGAATTTGTAGTTTAATGCACCAGCATTACTTGGGCAGAGAAGGCTGAAGACCTTGCAAATCTACAACTCCTGTGACTGCAAAGTCATGCCAATCGAAGTAGTGTCAATCTCCAATCATTCTACAGTGTGGATGTAAAACTACAACTCCCTGGATTCCATAGGATCGAGCTGTGGTTCAAGGGGCGTCAAAATGCATTAATTCTACACTGTAGATCAGGGGTCCCCAAACTAAGGCCCGGGGGCTGGATGCGGCCCATTGAAGCCATTTATCCGGCCCCCATGGCACAAGGGCAGAAGGGGGTTGGGCTAAATGACCCAAGGGGTCTCTTCTTCTCTTACAACCATTATTATTATTATTATTATTATTATTATTATTATTATTATTATTATTATTATTATTATTTGAAACACAACAAGATGAGTCCACAGCAGACACTCTGCTGGCTGTTGTACTGGATCATATTCTGGACACTTCCCAAGTGTCTAGGACTGAGTGATGTATCGGCGAATAATACGTGCAGGTCCCAGTAAGGTGGCCTTCTGCAGCTGGCAGGTGGGGATTTTGTCAGCGCCGATTGTGTTTAAGTACAGGCCAAGGTCTTTAGGCACTGCACCCAGTGTGCCGATCACCACTGGGACCACCTTGACTGGCTTGTGCCAGAGTCTTTGTAATTCGATCTTTAAATCCTCATATCGTGTCAGCTTTTCCAGTTGTTTCTCCTCAATCTTGCTGTCACCTGGTATTGCAACATCAGCAATCCATACTTTGTTTTTTAACATGATTGTGAGGTCAGGAGTATTGTGTTCCAAAACCATGTATTATTATTATTATTATTATTATTATTATTATTATTATTATTATTATTATTATTATTAACATTGAGGCTGGGTGGCCATCTGTCAGGGATGCTTTGCTTGTGCTTTTGGTGCACAGAGGCAGAAGGGGGTTGGACTAAATGGCCCAAGGGGTCTCTTCCAACCCTCTTTACTATTATTATTATTATTATTAACATTGAGGATGGGTGGCCATCTGCCAGGGGTGCTTTGCTTGTGCTTTTGGTGCACAGAGGCAGAAGGGAATTGGACTAAATGGCCCAAGGGGTCTCTTCCAACCGTCTTTATTATTATTATTATTATTATTATTATTATTATTATTATTATTATTATTAAGATTGAGTCTGGGTGGCCATCTGTCAGGGGTGCTTTGCTTGTGCTTTCGGTGCACAAAGGCAGAAGGGCATTGGACTCAATGGCCCAAAGGATCTCTTCCAACCCTCTTTTTTATTATTATTGTTGTTGTTGTTGTTAATTATTATTATTGCTCGGTGGCCAACTATAGTCCGGCCCTCCAACAGTCCGAAGGATCGTGAACTGGCCCCCTGTTTAAAAAGTTTGGGGATCCCTGCTGTAGATGAATCCATCATTATTCCACCTTCTGTCATCTTCCTAGTTTCAACCTGACACTCTGGCTGGATCTATATTGCCAAATGACACAGTTTGGTTTCTTGTATTTTGTATTATGTATATGTATTGATCGGGTTGTTGTATGTTTTCCGGGCTGTGTGGCCAATGTTCCAGAAGTATTCTCCTGACGTTTCGCCCACATCTATGGCAGGCATCCTCAGAGGTTGTGAGGTATGGAGAAAACTAAGCAAAGAGGTAAATATATATCTGTGGAAAGTCCAGGGTGAGAGAGGTCAGTGTGAATGTTGTAGTTAATCACCTAAATTAGCATTGAATAGCTTCATTTCCTGTCTTCCTTTGTTTAGAGTCGTTAACTGCCCCTGGTTGATTCATGTCTGGAAATCCTCTGTTTTCAGAGTGTTGCTTTTAATTTACTGTTCTGATTTTTGAGTTTTTTAATACTGGTAGCCAGATTTTGTTCATTTTCATGGTTTCTTCCTTTCTGTTGAAGTTGTCCACATGCTTGTGGATTTCAATGGCTTTGTGTAGTCTGACATGATAGTTGTTGGAATGGTGTAGCATTTCTGTGTTCTCAAATAATATACTGTGTCCAGGTTGGTTCATCAAGTGCTCTGCTATGGCTGATTTCTCTGGTTGAGTGAGTCTGTATTGATTGTTTTTATGATGTGCAAACCGCTCTGAGTCCTTATCGGAGATATAGCAGTTGTTGTTGAAACTGCATGATGTCGTTAATGTGGACTCATACAATGCACTGAACTGCATTATATGGGTCTACACTGGCCATATAATGCAGTTTGAAACTGCATTCTCTGCAGTGTATATGCAGCCTGTGTGCTCCCTCGTTCCAAGATCAACCAAAATCACCTGCTTTTTAAAAAGAGAGAGATGTCCCCAAACTAAGGTCCGTGGGCCGGATGCGGCCCTCCAAGGTCATTTACCTGGCCCCTGCCCTAAACTTTAGACTTAGGGTTGACCTAAGTCTGCCTGGTCTTTGGAGGTCTCTTTGCTTACCTATGGTCTTATGAGACCATCTAGATGGCTTTTGGAGGTTACTTTTCTTACCGTTGGTCTTATGAAACCATCTAGATGGTCTTTGAGGGTCCCTTTCCTTATCTATGGTCTTCTGATGGCCTTAAGAGATCATCTAGATGGCCTTTGAGGGTCCCTTTCCTTACCTATGGCCTTATGAAACCATCTAGATGGTCTTTGAGGTCTCTTTCCTTATCTATGGTCTTCTGATGGCCTGATGAGATCATCTAGATGGTCTTTGAGGGTCCCTTTCCTTACCGATGGTCTTATGAGACCATCTAAATGGTCTTTGAGGTCTCTTTCCTTATCTATGGTCTCCTGATGGCCTTATGACATAATCTAGGTGGCCTTTGAGGGTCCCTTTCCTTACCTATGGTCTTATGAAACCATCTAGATGGTCTTTGAGGGTCCCTTTGCTTACCTATGGTCTTATGAAACCATCTAGATGGTCTTTAAGGGTCCCTTTTCTTATCTATGATATTCTGATGGTCTTATGAAACCATCTAGATGGCCTTTGAGGGTCCCTTTCCTTACCTATGGTCTTATGAGACCATCTAGATGGTCTTTAAGGTCCCTTTCTTTATCTATGGTCTTCTGATGGCCTTGTGACATAATCTAGGTGGCCTTTGAGGGTCCCTTTCCTTACCTGTGGTCTTATGAAACCATCTAGATGGTCTTTGGAGGTCTCCTTCCTTATTTATGGTCTTATGAGATCGTCCAGATCAGGGGTCCCCAAACTAAGGCCCTCCAAGGTCATCTACCTGGCCTCTGTCCTAAACTTTAGACTTAAGGTTGACCTAAGTCTGAAACGACTTGAAGGCACACAACAACAACAATCCTAATTTTGGACTATTTCATCCTAGTCCGGCCCCCCAACAGTCTGAGGGACTGTGAATCAGCCTCCACTTAAAAGGTTTGAGGACCCCTCTTTTTTCCTACTTTCTATACCAGGGGTCCCCAAACTTTTTAAACAGGGGGCCAGTTCACGATCCTTCAGACCATTGGAGGGCCGGACTATAGTTGGCTACCGAGCAATAATAATAATAATAACAATAATAATAAATAAGAGGGTTGGAAGAGACCCTTTGGGCCATTGAGTCCAATCCCCCTTTGCCTTTGTGCACCGAAAGCACAAGCAAAGCACCCCTGACAGATGACCACCCAGAATCAATGTTAATAATAATAATAATAATAATAATAATAATAAAGAGGGTTGGAAGAGACCTCTTGGGCCATTTAGTCCAACCCCCTTCTGCCTCTGTGCACCATAAGCACAAGCAATGTTAATAATAATAATAATAATAATAATAATAATAATAATAATAATAATAATAATAATAATAATAAGGGTTGTAAGAGAAGAAGGGACCTCTTGGGTCATTTAGCCCAACCCCATTCTGCCCTTGTGCCGTGGGGGCTGGATAAATGGCTTCGATGGGCCGCATCCGGCCCCCGGGCCATAGTTTGGGGACCCCTGTTCTATACCTTATATTGTTCCCCTACTTTTTATGTATATAGATCTTTTTCTCTTCATTAATAAAAAGTATATATATATATACATATATATAGTTTGAGGACCCCTGTCTTAAACAATAGATGGTCCTTTTTGTGTGTTTAAGTCCATTTGAAAAGCTCAGGCCTGATAGCGAACCAATTCCCTGCAACGAAACACATGTCTTTCAGGTTCAATTCCTTTCGCTCCCTCCCCGACTCTTTGCCTGATGTAAACATAGCCTTTTGGGCTCTCTCTGGTTGGGTTTTATTTCTGTGTTTCTTTATTTTCCTCTCCCACACCCTGCCCTGCTATTACAGGGCTTTCTTGAGACAGGAGTGTGTGGTTAGCTAGTTAGAGGGAAACCGATGCCAGGTCATGTGTGTTCTCTTTGCATTTCCCCCTCCTAGCATGGGTTCCTCTTGAAACTCACAGGCTAGGACTTGCAGGCGGCTTTCTTTGGGGAGATTTAAAGGCGCAGTGCACCAAGCAGTGCTTTTGGAAGTGTCGCCAATAAGCAACCTATGAATCAGTGGAAGGGATCCCCAAGGGCCATCTAGTCCAACCCTTGGCCACGCAGGAATGTTCATCTAAAACACTCCTGGAACTTTGGGTCTCATGCAGAGAAACATATTGGAAATGCTGTGTTGCTGTGAGTTTTCTGGGTTGTATGACCATGTTCCAGAAGTACTCTCTCCTGACGTTTTGCCCACATCTGTGGCAGGCATCCTCAACAACAACAACAACAACAACAACTTTATTTTTGTATCCCGCCTCCATCTCCCCGAAGGGACTCAGAGCGGGGTTGTTGTATGTCTTTCGGGCTGTGTAGCCATGTTCCAGAAGCATTCTCTCCTGACGTTTCGCCCACATCTATGGCAGGCATCCTCAGAGGTTGTGAGGTATGGAGAAAACTAAGCAAAGAGGTTAATATATATCTGTGGAAAGTCTAGGGTGAGAGAGGTCAGTGTGAATGTGTAGTTAATCACTTAAATTAGCATTGAAAAGCTTATCTGCTGTCTTCTTCCTGCCTCTGGGGCATCCTTTGTTTAGAGTCGTTAACTGCCCTTGGTTGATTCATGTCTGGAAACCCTCTGTTTTCAGAGTATTGCTTTTTATTTACTGTTCTGATTTTTGAGTTTTTTAATACTGGTAGCCAGATTTTGTTCATTTTCATGGTTTCTTCCTTTCTGTTGAAGTTGTCCACATGCTTGTGGATTTCAATGGCTTCTCTGTGTAGTCTGACATGATAGTTGTTAGAATGGTCCAGCATTTTTGTGTTCTCAAATACTATTCTATAGTATTCTAGTACTGTTTGGTTCAGATACGTAGATGACACCTTCACGATTTGGAGCCATGGAGAGGAAGAACTCAGCAAGTTCCTGGACCATCTTAACAGCATCCACCCAAACATCCAATTCACCATGGAAAAAGAAAAGGAAGGAAAACTGCCATTTCTAGATGTTCTGGTCATCCGCAAACCCAATCAACAATTGGGCCACACAGTTTACAGAAAACCTACACACACAGATAGATACCTTCATAAAAACTCCAACCATCACCCAAGTCAAAAAAGGAGCACAATCAAAGCCCTGACAGACCGTGCACAAAGAATCTGCGAACCTCACCTCCTCCAAGGTGAACTCAACCACCTAAACTGGGCTCTACAGGCCAATGGATACTCCACCACAGACATCAGAAGAGCTGCAAGGCCAAGAACAAGCCATGAGAGTCAAGACAAAGATCCACCCAGAGGAAAGGTGTTCTTACCAGACATCAAGGGAACTACTGACCGCATAGGGAAGCTGATGAAGAAGCACAACCTACAAACTATCTACAGACCCACGAAGAAAATCCAACAAATGCTACGGTCAGCGAAGGACAAGAGGGATCCTCTCTCTTCTGCAGGAGTCTACCGGATACCATGCAGCTGTGGACAAGTCTACATAGGGACCACCAAACGCAGCATTGCCCAAACAAGAGTCAAAGAACATGAAAGGCACTGCAGACTAATTCAACCAGAGAAATCAGCCATAGCAGAGCATTTGATGAACCAGCCTGGACACAGAATACTATTTGAGAACGCAAAAATGCTGGACCATTCTAACAACTATCATGTCAGACTACACAGAGAAGCCATTGAAATCCACAAGCATGTGGACAACTTCAACAGAAAGGAAGAAACCATGAAAATGAACAAAATCTGGCTACCAGTATTACAAAACTCAAAAATCAGAACAGTAAATAAAAAGCAATACTCTGAAAACAGAGGGTTTCCAGACATGAATCAACCAAGGGCAGTTAACGACTCTAAACAAAGGATGCCCCAGAGGCAGGAAGAAGACAGCAGATAAGCTTTTCAATGCTAATTTAAGTGATTAACTACACATTCACACTGACCTCTCTCACCCTAGACTTTCCACAGATATATATTAACCTCTTTGCTTAGTTTTCTCCATACCTCACAACCTCTGAGGATGCCTGCCATAGATGTGGGCGAAACGTCAGGAGAGAATGCTTCTGGAACATGGCTACACAGCCCGAAAGACATACAACAACCCTGTGATCCCGGCCATGAAAGCCTTCGACAACACATTGGACTCAGAGCGGCTCACATGGGGACAAGCCCAACAACACAAGTTAAAACACAGAACAATCAATTGTAATGTTTATGATTGCTTTTAAAACATTATTAGGTGCTCTGAGAGGCAATATCCTAAAGTCATGGGATATAAATCCTCTTAATGAACAGTCTTCTCTTTCCAGCCCTCACCAAAGCTGAAAATTTATTTATTTTATTTATTTATTTACAGCATTTATATTCCGCCCTTCTCACCCCGAAGGGGATTCAGGGCGGATCACATTACACATATAGGCAAACATTCAATGCCTTTTAACATAGAACAAAGTCAAGACAAACATAGGCTCCGAGCGGGCCTCGAACTCATGACCTCCTGGTCAGAGTGATTCATTGCAGTTAATTGCACTGGCTTGCTCTCCCACCTGCGCCACTTAAGTTCCCAGCAACAACATTTTAACATGGTACATATTTCAGAATTTGCTCAGACCTTGCTCAGAATTTGCTAAGTATTTTACAATATGGTTTTCTAAGCAGCTCTAAACACCATCTCTGAGTCCTAGCCACATGTTACTGTCAGAATTTTTTTTTGAAATTAAAGAATAGTTGGGATGAATATTCACCAAACAAATGCACTGCATTTATGTTGGTTCTTGTCTTTATAAAAACAGAGGAATGATCCTCAGAGGTTGTGAGATCTGTTGGAAACTAAGCAAGTGGGGTTTATATATCTGTGGATTATTTGAGAATATTCAAAATGCTGGACCACTCTAATAACTACCATGTCAAACTACAAGGAGAAGCCATTGAAATATTGCATTGTTTTTAAATCTCATTGTTTTAGTGGATAGTGTGTATTGTATGCTATGTTGTTGTCATATTCTCATTGTCCCCGCAGGGAGATGGTGGCAGGGTATAAATAAAGATATTATTATTATTATTATTATTATTATTATTATTATTATTATTATTACTACTACGGTAGAGTCTCACTTATCCAACATAAATGGGCCGGCAGAACGCTGGATACGCGAATATGTTGGATAATAAGGAGGGTTTAAGGAAAAGCCTATTACACATCAAATTAGGTTATGATATTATTTTATTATGACACAGCAAACAAGATAGATATGCTGGATTTCGTTTCACAAAATCACAAGTCGAACACTTCCCAAGTGTCTAGGACTGTGTGATGTATTTTCGGATGATGCGTGCAGATCCCAGCAGGGTGACCTTTTGCAGTTGGCAGATCGTGATTTTGTCAATGTCTATTGTTTCCAAATGCTGGCTGAGATCTTTGTGCCCATCACCACTGGGACCACCTGCACTGGTTTCTGCCAGAGTCTTTGCAGTTCAATCTTGAGGTCCTGATAGCGGCTGAGTTTTTCCTATTGTTTTTCGTCAATGCAACTGTCACCTGGGATGGCAACATCAATGATCCAAACCTTTTTCTTTTCCACAACTGTGATGTCTGGTGTGTTGTGTTCCAGAACTTTGTCAGTCTGGATTCGGAAGTCCCACAGTATCTTTGCGTCCTCATTTTCCAATACTTTTGCAGGTTTGTGATCTCACCAGTTCTTTGCTGCTGGGAGGTGGTATCTGAGGCATAAGTTCCAATGAATCCTTTGGGCCACATAGTTGTGCCTCTTCTTGTAGTCTGTCTGTGCGATTTTCTCACAGCAGCTGAGGATATGCTCAATGGTTTCGTCGGTTTCCTTGCAGAGTCTGCATTTTGGGTCATCGGCTGATTTTTCAATCTTGGCCTTAGTTGCATTTATTCCTGGGCTGCAAGGATCAGGCCTTCTGTCTCCTTCTTCAGGGTCCCATTCGTGAGCCAGAGCCAGGTCTTCTCCTTATCAGCTTTTCCTTCAATTTTGTCAAGGAACTTTCCATGCAATGTTTTGCTGTGCCAGCTGTCAGCTCTAGTTTGTAGTGCGGTTTTCTTGTACTGATTCTTTGCTGTGTTTTGAGGAGTTTCTGATTTTTGATATTATTATTATTATTATTATTATTATTATTGAAATCCACACGCAAGTGGATGATTTCAATAGAAATTGTTAAAACCATGAAAATGAACAAAATCTGTAAAATCAGAACAGTAAATAAAGAACAACACTCTGAAAACAGGGGAATTCCAGGAAGGGAACAATCAAGGCCAGCTAACACCTCCCAACAAAGGATTCCCCCAGGCAGAAATCAGCCAGGCTTTGAAGCTACAAGGCTATTCAATGCTAATCAAGCAGGCCAGTTGCAACATTCACACTTGCCCCAAACAGACAAAGAGTTCTTTCTCCCACCCTGGACATCCCCCATGTTCCTGCATGGCAGAAAGGGGTTGGACTAGATGGTTCTTGGAGGTCTCTTCCAGCCCTAGCATTCTGTGATTCTGTGCATGCCAATACTGTGCAACTGTGGAGGTGTGGCAAAATAGAGGGAAAGGGGAAAATAGGAAAAACATACACCGCGTGTTGGGCAGGGCAAACATAGGTGGGACACAAAACTGTGCAAACTGATTGCAAGGCGTGAAAGTGAGGATATGTTTCTGTTTGTTTAAACAATGCTATTGCCATGAGACTGTGACAAAGTCCTAAGTCAAAAATTCATCTTGCCTAGAAAACCCAGTGATAGTGTCACCGTAGTATTGCCGTAAGTCTGAAATGATTTGCACACAACAAAGCCAAAGTTGGGTTTCTATGGCTGAGTGATTTGAGCATTGGACTATGACTCCGGAGACCTGGATTTGAATATTGCTCAGCCAAACAATTTTCAGCTTCAGAGGAAGGTAAACACAAACTTTTCTGAACAAATCTTGCCAAGAAAACCTTGTGATAGGTTGTTGTGTGTTTCCCAGGCTGCCCAGAAAACACAACAACCCTGTGATTCCGGCCAGAAAAGCCTTTGACCACACTTGTGATAGGTTTCTAATAGTTTGGAAACAACTTCAAGGTACCTACAGGCTCACACAAGCTGCCACGGGTGCGGCTCTGTATGAACCAAGATCATGTCCCAAACTGTGCCAAAACATGACCACATACATGTGTTGATCAACTCCACTTGATCGGCAACACTCCCCCTGAGGTTGTGTAGTAACGGAAGGAGGAAACCTGTCAGAAGAGACAAGGCTGACCCGAAGGGATGTTTCTCCACCACAAGTTTTATCTTATCACGGAGGGAGCTTTGATAAGACGCCAAAGAGAGGAACTCGGCAGATCCTAAGGGCAGGAACGGAAAAACGTGCTGCGTGAGAAATGCAAGTGTAGTTAGAAAGGTACCGTTGCAAAAAGCAAGGTGTTGCAGTTTGTTTTAGGAATCTAGCTGGACCGGAAGGAGGAAAGTGTGACGCCTCTAAGCTGCGTGAACAATGGAAACCAACACGGAGCCAATAAACAATCTAATATCTTTATTAAAGCAATAAAGGAATCAAACAAAAATAAGCAGAGTATATAGTCCAGCAATAGTCCTTTTAGGAAAAGTCAATTATAGTCTAGTAATATAAAATTTAATGTCCAGTATTAGAGTTCAAAGTTTTAAATCCAATAACCGAAACACACTCAAACTTCCAAGCAGTTTGAGTGGGGAATAAAGCAAGGTCTCTCAGGAAAGTTTCCAGGCATGATATCCAAGGCTAGGGATTAAGGCAAAGTTAGTTGTGGTGGATCTGAAACGCAGTCCAGTCTTGGCAGGGAGATGAAACGCAACTCCCGGACTACTCAAGAGTAGCGCTCTGTCAAACCGCTGAGATGCACAGGAACAAGAGTCGATGTTAACTTTCCAACTGACACGTTGACACCGCAATGGTAAGCCTGTGCCCAGAACTTTTATGGGACTTCAAAACCTTGTCCGAACCAGGTGCCTAAGTTCACATTTTCCCAAGGGAAACGGACTGAAGACAACAACTTGCCAGATGTAAACCTCCCTGAAAACTCCCAAGGGAATCGGTTTAATTCTCAGAGCGGTATGTTTTGAGAAACGATCTCCTATCAAAAACAACACTTTCCGGGGAAACAGGCTCTGTTTCAAGGGCTTTTGTAATTAGCTTTGGACCCAAACTGTCAACAGGGGACATCTGGAAGGGAACGGAATCTTGCTGAGTTGGGAAAAACCCCATATCCTCTTCAGTCTGCTCTATAATGGCTGCGGGGTCATGACTCGAGGGTCTCTGAGACATCACAGAAAGACATGACTCTTAGGGAGCTGAAGCAAGAGGAAATTTGGGATAGAGAAAAGTAAAAGTGGATCTGGTCAACTACAGGATGTTGGTCCCTAAAGGGAACTTTTGAGGGTCAACCCCTGTTAGGGAACAGGAACAGGGAAGTGTTCATGAATCTGTGGGTGAGTTGGAATCTGAGGAGAAGACTTTGAAAGTACCCACTTTTCAGGAGAGGTGAAAGGAAACAGAGCTGAGACATTGTTCAGCTAGAATAGCTGCCAGAAATGCAGCTGAGTAATTAGGAACTGCCCTAGCAGCTGTGAGGGGATTCAGGGCTATAAAGCAGGTGCAGCCAGCTCTTGCTGGTAACAAACTGACTCTAATGCCTTCACTCTCTATGTGCCTGCTCCGAGTCTGCATCTGGATTTATTGCTGTTTCTTTGTCTGAAGTAAGACTGCTATAGTAAGGTAAAGGTAAAGGTTTCCCCCTGACATTAAGTCTAGTCGTGACCGACTCTGGGGGTTGGTGCTCATCTCCATTTTAAGCCGAAGAGCCGGTGTTGTTCGTAGACACCTCCAAGGTCATGTGGCCGGCATGACTGCATGGAGTGCCATTACCTTCCCGCTGGAGCGGTACCTATTGATCTACTCACATTTGCATGTTTTCGAACTGCTAGGCTGGCAGAAGCTGGAGCTAACAGCGGGTGCTCACTCCGCTCCCCGGATTCGGGCTGTGGCGCAGGCTGGTGAGCAGCCTGCTGCAATAAATCACTCTGACCAAGAGGTCATGAGTTCGAGGCCAGCCCGTGTCGGGGTGAGCACCCGACAATTAAAAATAAAATATAGCCCCTGTTCGTTGCTGACCTATGCAACCCGAAAGACAGTTGCATCTATCAAGTAGGAAATTTAGGTACCACTTATATGTGGGGAGGCTAATTTACGACACTATAAAAATCACCCAGCCGCTGTTGGAATGAGGAAGTGCCGTCACAGTGGATGATGAAGCAGCTGATCCCCCTGTGGCCGGAATTAAGCATACCCTCTGGAAGCTGGAGAAGGTTTAAATTGCCTCTGCGTCTGTCTCTGTTCTATGTTATATGGCATTGAATGTTTGCCTTATATATGTACAATGTGATCCGCCCTGAGTCCCCTTCGGAGTGAGAAGGGCGGAATATAAATACTGTAAATAAATAAACAAATAAAATTCGAACCTGCGACTTTTTGGTCCCCAAGTTCAGCAGCTCAGTGCTTTAACACGCTGAACCACCCGGGGCCCCAATTAATAAATAGCAATGGTATAATTAAATAAATAGCATCAGTCTTTAGTGTTAGAAGAAATCAATGGAAGATTTTGCCATAACAAAACACAGGGTGACAGGGCAATAAAACTCAAGCAAGGAAACCAAATCCAGCAATAAAAAGCCCATCCCTTCCTTAGAGATGCAAAAAGGGATCAATTGAAGGTCTGGGAATGTTAAGCCACAAGCAGGGCAATAAAGCCTTAGACACAGTAGGGATTGGAAATAGCATTTTGATGTTCTGTATATACTCGAGTATAAGCCTAGTTTTTCAGCCCTTTTTTTAAGACTGAAAAAGCCCCCCTCGGCTTATACTTGGGTGAGGGTCCTGGTTGGCTTATATTTGGGTCAGCTTATACTCGAGAATACATGGTACATTTATTATTTTTCTCTATTATTATTGGTATTATTGCATTTATTATTTTTTTCTATTATTGTTGCTATTATTGCATTTATTATTTTTCTCTATTATTGTTGCTACTATTATTTATTTTACTCTATTTTTATTATTATTAATACATTTATTTTTTCACTCTGATCTTATTATTATTATTATATTTATTATTTTACTCTATTTATTATTACATGTATTATTTTCTTATATTTATTATTATTATTACATGCATTATTTTACTCTATTATTGTTGCTAATATTACATTTATTTTACTCTACTTTTATTTTTATTATTAATACCTTTATTCTTTCACTCTGATCTTATTATTATTATTGCATTTATTATTTTACTCTATTATTACATGTATTATTTTCTCTATTATTGTTACTACTATTGCATTTATTTTACTCTATTTTTATTATTATAATTAATACATTTATTATTTCACTCTGATCTTATTATTGCATTTATTATTTTACTCTATTTATTATTACATGTATTATTTTCTTATATTTATTATTATTACATGCATTATTTTACTCTATTATTGGGTTGTTGTATGTCTTTCGGGCTGTGTGGCCATGTTCCAGAAGCATTCTTCTGGAAAGCCTTCGACAACACATTACTCTATTATTGTTGCTACTATTACATTTATTTTACTCTACTTTTATTATTATTATTAATACCTTTATTCTTTCACTCTGATCTTATTATTATTATTGCATTTATTATTTTACTCTATTTATTATTACATGTATTATTTTCTTATATTTATTATTATTATTATTACATGCATTATTTTACTCTATTATTGTTGCTACTATTACATTTATTTTACTCTATTTTTATTATTATAATTAATACATTTATTCTTTCACTCTG
The DNA here is from genome assembly GCF_035594765.1 of Anolis carolinensis. NCBI lineage: Eukaryota > Metazoa > Chordata > Lepidosauria > Squamata > Anolidae > Anolis > Anolis carolinensis. The sequence continues at coordinate 6,803,163 of NC_085843.1, forward strand.
ATCTTATTATTATTGCATTTATTATTTTACTCTATTTATTATTACATGTATTATTTTCTTATATTTATTATTATTATTACATGCATTATTTTACTCTATTATTATTAAAAGGATACATAAACATGTTTACATTGAAGAAGATGAGAATAATGATTTGATGAGAGTTGGACAGTCTTATCTTAAATTAGAGCTTGATGTAAATATTCAAAAACATTTAACCTACTGATGCCTCAATTAATGTAATTTTATTGGTATCTGTTTTTATTTCTGAAATTTACCACTCTCGGTTTATACTAGAGTCAATGTTTTCCCAGGTTTTTGTATGGTAAAATTAGGTGCCTCGGCTTATATTCGGGTCGGCTTCTACTCGAGTATATACGGTAGTTTGATTTTAATTGATTGGGCCAGATGCTATACTGATATCGTGAATTATTGTAATCGGGAAATTGTGGGGAAATTTGCTTTCCTGAACTGTTTTGATAAGCATCTGATCAAAGTGCCATGCGCAAGGTGACAAGAGAAAGAGACAAGATGAAAGACAAGGAAGGGCATGAGAAGCAGGATGTTTAAAGGTGCGAAATGTGCTTGTAAAAACCTATAAGAACCTTGTGAGAGACTTCACTCATGTGCCGCTTTCCTTTCAGATGATGTGGCATTGCACCTCCCATTATTCCTCACCATTAGTTGTTAGCAAGGACTCTTGAAAGTTTGCAGTCCAACCATATCTGGATGGCTGGGCAATTCCCAATTCTCAGGCAGATAAATCAAGTAGAAAAACTCACATTACTCTGCTATATAATGGAACTGAATTATTTGGGTCTACTACACTGACCATATAATGCGTTATTATATGGCGGATCCAGCCATGGGCAAATAAAGTTGCCTAGTCAAAAAGAGACTTGTTGGAATGTGTGTCTCACTTTAGCTAATATATGTACATTTAGGATTAAGGTAGTTTAATTTCCACGGTTCAAGAAGAAAGAGAGGGGGGGAAGCAAGAAAAAGAAGAACAGATAAGAGGGAGAGAAGACAATAGAATAGAAGAGGAAGAGAATAGAAGAGAAGAGGGAGAGAAGAGAAGAGAAGAGAGAAAAGAAGAGGGAGAGAATAGAAGAGAAGAGAAGAGGGAGAGGAGAGAAGAGAATAGAATAGAAAAGAGGGAGAGAAGAGAATAGAAGAGAGGAAGGAGAGAATAGAAGAGGAAGAGAAGAGACAAGAATAGAAAAGAGGGAGACACGAGAAGAGAAGAGGGAGAGAAGAGAATAGAATAGAAGAGGAAGAGAATAGAAGAGAAGAGGGAGAGAAGAGAATAGAAGAGAAGAGAGAGAGAAGAGAATAGAAGAGAAGAGAGAGAGAAAAGAGGGAGAGAATAGAAGAGAAGAGAAGAGAAGAGAAGAGAAGAGAAGAGAAGAGGGAGAGGAGAGAAGAGAATAGAAAAGAGGGAGAGAAGAGAATAGAAGAGAGGAAGGAGAGAATAGAAGAGGAAGAGAAGAGGGAGAGAAGAGAATAGAATAGAAGAGGAAGAGAATAGAAGAGAAGAGAAGAGAAGAGAAGGAGAATAGAATAGAAGAGGGAGAGAAGAGAATAGAAGAGAAGAGAGAGAGAAAAGAGGGAGAGAATAGAAGAGAAGAGAAGAGGGAGAGGAGAGAAGAGAATAGAATAGAAAAGAGGGAGAGAAGAGAATAGAAGAGAGGAAGGAGAGAATAGAAGAGGAAGAGAAGAGGGAGAGAAGAGAATAGAATAGAAGAGGAAGAGAAGAGACGAGAATAGAAAAGAGGGAGAGACAAGAAGAGAAGAGGGAGAGAAGAGAATAGAATAGAAGAGAAAGAGAATAGAAGAGAAGAGAAGAGGGAGAGAATAGAAGAGAAGAGAAGAGAAGCGGGAGAGAATAGAAGAGAATAGAAGAGGGAGAGAAGAGAAGAGAAGAGGAAGAGAAGAGGTAGAGAAGAGAATAGAATAGAAGAGGAAGAGAAGAGACGAGAATAGAAAAGAGGGAGAGACGAGAAGAGAAGAGGGAGAGAATAGAAGAGAAAAGGAAGAGAATAGAAGAGAAGAGGGAGAGAAGAGAAGAGAAGAGGGAGAGAATAGAAGAGAATAGAAGAGGGAGAGAAGAGAAGAGAAGAGGAAGAGAAGAGGTAGAGAAGAGAATAGAATAGAAGAGGAAGAGAAGAGACGAGAATAGAAAAGAGGGAGAGACGAGAAGAGAAGAGGGAGAGAATAGAAGAGAAAAGGAAGAGAATAGAAGAGAAGAGGGAGAGAAGAGAAGAGAAGAGGGAGAGAATAGAAGAGAAGAGAAGAGGAAGAGAAGAGAAGAGAAGAGGGAGAGAATTTAAGAGAAGAGAAGAGAAGAGAAAGAGAATAGAAGAGGGAGAGGAGAGAATAGAAGAGGAAGAGAAGAGGTAGAGAAGAGAATAGAATAGAAGAGGAAGAGAAGAGACGAGAATAGAAAAGAGGGAGAGACGAGAAGAGAAGAGAGAATAGAATAGAAGAGAAGAGGAAGAGAATAGAAGAGAAGAGGGAGAGAAGAGAAGAGAAAAGAGGGAGAGAAGAGAAGAGGGAGAGAAGAGAAGAGAAGAGGGAGAGAAGAGAAGAGAATAGAATAAAAAAGAGGGAGAGAAGAGAATAGAAGAGAGGAAGGAGAGAATAGAAGAGGAAGAGAAGAGGGAGAGAAGAGAAGGGAAGAGAATAGAATAGAAGAGAGGAAGGAGAGTAGAGAAGAGAAAAGAGGGAGAGAAGAGGATGGGTGAAGGAAGGAAGAAAGAAAATGAGGAGGTGACGTGAAGGAATGAAAACAGACTACATCTACACTGCAGAATTAATGCAGTTTGACACCACTGTAATTGCCATGGCTCAGTGGTCTGGAATCATGGGATTTGTAGTCTGGGAGGCACCAACACTCTTTGGCTGAGAAGGCTAGTTTCCTGGATTACATATGATGGATATATGGCGGTTCAAGTGGCGTCAAACTACATTAAATCCATAGTGTGGATACACTCTTGTACAGCTTCCCCATTCAAACATCTGCAGTTTTTAAATAAAATCTCGTCTAAAGTTTAATCCTACTTTTTCTCTTTCTCTCTCTCTTGAAAGTCTAGCACAGGGGTCCCCAAACTAAGGCCCGGGGGCCGAATGCGGCCCTCCAAGGTCATTTACCTGGCCCCCGCCCTCAGTTTTATAATATATTTTTATATCAGTTTTAATAATATAATATATTGTATATACATATAATATTGATTAAAATATTAAAATGTTATACAATATAATACTAATAATAATACCATATAACAATATTAATTATATGTTATATATTACATATAATATTACAGTATAGTGGTATAGTTCAATATAGTAATGTAAAATGCTAATATTTTGCTATGCTAATAATATAATATATTGTATGTACATACAGCTGCTCTGAGTCCCCTTCAGGGTAAGAAGGGTGGGACAGAAATGTAGTAAATAAATGTAGTAAGTAAATAAATAATTAATTTTAGACTTAGGCTCATCCAAATTCTGAAATGACTTGAAGGCACACAACAACAACAACAACAACAACAACAACAACCCTAATTAACTTGACTATCTCATTGGCCAGTAGCAAGCCCACACTTTCCATTGAAATCCTGATAGTTTTATGTTGGTTAAGATTGTTTTCATTTTTAAATATTGTATTGTTCTTTCATTGTTATTGTTGTTGTTGTTTTGCACTACAAATAAGACATGTGCAGCGTGCATAGGAATTTGTTCGTATTTTTTTTCAAATGATAATTCGGCCCCTCAACAGTCTGAAGGATTGTAGACCGGCCCTTTGCTTTAAAAGTTTGAGGACCCCTGGTCTAGCAGCTCCGACATGTATTTGAGTTGATCAAAAACTTGGCAAGGTGGGTTGCCTTTGAGAGAAAGCAGCGCTGCCAAAATGCAAACCACTCCTTGGCCTCCCCTCCCAGCTGGAAGCCCAGGAGAATATGGAAGCGTATGGCGCAAAAAGGAATCGTTGTCTCTGGAAAGTGTGCGAGAGCTCCCCCAACCAACCGACTGACTTCACCAGGAGGAAGGGGAAAAACCAGCGGAGGAGGAAAGTCAAGAGTCAGCTAAGGGAGAGAGGGAAAAGTCTCACGTTGCAAGGAAACCCAGCTGCGGCATGAACGGGAAACTCTATCCCGGAGCCTGCATTACGCCACCAACAGAAATTGAAATGTTTGGTGGAGTCTCCTTCCCTGGAGGTTTTGAAGCTGAGGCTGGATGGCCATCTGTTGGGAGGGCTCTGATCATTATATACCGTGTTTCCCCGAAAATAAGACAGTGTCTTATATTAATTTTTGCTCCCAAAGATGCTCTAAGTCTTCTTTTCAGGGGATGTCTTATTTTTCCATGAAGAAAAATTCACATTTATTGTTGGACAAAAAAATGAACATTTATTATATACTGTACAGTAGTTGTCATCATAAACCAGCATAACCAGACTAACTGTGAATCCTATCAAGAATTTCTTGTACCGTGTTTCCCCGAAAATAAGACTGTGTCTTATATTAATTTTTGCTCCCAAAGGTGCTCTAAGTCTTCTTTTCAGGGGATGTCTTATTTTTCCATGAAGAAGAATTCACATTTATTGTTGGACAAAAAAATGAACATTTATTATATACTGTACAGTAGTTGTCATCATAAACCAGCATAACCAGACAAACTGTGAATCCTATCAAGAATTTCTTGTAACTACAGTAGAGTCTCACTTATCCAACATAAACGGGCCGGCAGAATGTTGGATAAGCGAATATGTTGGATAATAAGGAGGCATTAAGGAAAAGCCTATTAAACATCAAATTAGGTTATGATTTTACAAATGAAGCACCAAAACATCATGTTAGACAACCAATTTGGTAGAAAAAGTAGTTCAATATGCAGTAATGCTATGTAGTAATTACTGTATTTATGAATTTAGCACCAAAATATCACGATATATTGAAAACATTGACTACAAAAATGCGTTGGATAATCCAGAACATTGGATAAGCGAGTGTTGGATAAGTGAGACTCTACTGTACTAATATTTCCATGTACTACAATCTATGGTACATACATTTACTGATCTGGTGTTCTGTTTGGCCAGCATGCTTCCAAACAAAAACTTTGCTAGGTCTTACTTTCAGGGGAGGCCTTATATTTAGCCATTCAGTAAAACCTCTACTAGGTCTTATTTTTTGGGCATGTCTTATTTTAGGGGAAACAGAGTAATAATAACTAAATTCTAAACAATATCTGAAAAATATGCACCACGATAAAGGTTCAAAGCATAGAACACAATATGTATATTAGAGCATCATATCTATATATATAAAAGGGTAATGAAATTTCGGCCTAGGACAAAACAACAAAACTCCACATCCCAGAAACTCTAAACTTGGCAGCACAACCCCTCATCCATGCCTCTACGTTCATACAACAAAAAGAAAAGAAAAATAAAGTCCTAATTAGAGGGAGAGGAAGAATTGTTTTTATCCAATTGCTGCCAATTAGAAGGCTAAGCTCCACCCACTTGGTCTGCTGTCAGTTAGAAGGCTAAGCTCCACCCACTTGGTCTCCTAGCAACTCACTCAGCCCAGGGCCACTTCAATCAGGCCTCTTCCACACTGCCTATAAAATACAGATTATCTGATTTTAACTGGATTATATGGCAGTGTAGACTCAAGGCCCCTTCCACACAGCTATATAACCCATTTATAATGGACTTAATGTCAGGAGAAAACCTTTACTCTTTACCTTAACTACCACCAATTCCTCAATACTTTATTTCCCATACCACCAGACTTCGCCACAGCAACGCGTGGCCAGGCACAGCTAGTACATAATAATGTTAACAATAATACAAATAATAATACAACTGATGACCAAATTCAGTCAGCTGTAGTGGCACACAGTCGCAACTTACAGAGTAGTAACTTACAGAGTATAAAGATTTATAGACTGCAATCATCAACAAATTGAAGCTACGGCTAACTGACTGCATTTACAACCTGAGGAGTCCTATAGAACTGCTTCAAGACTACAGAGACTTTGATTTGTTTTGACTCCAAGCCAGGTTTGAGCCAATTGATTTGTATACTGATATATTTAGTTTCACAGCATATTACATACCATTTTGGAGAGAATAAATGTACACATACTGTGTCACTAACAAATTTTAGTTGGAGTCCTGATATATGTCTGATATATGTTCTATACTGAAAACTGCTCTGTGTAGCATTTAAATCTGGATGATTGCAGTCTATAAATCTTTATACTCTGTAAGTTACTACTCTGTAAGTTACGACTGTGTGCCGCTACAGCTGACTGAATTTGGTAATCAGTTGTATTATTATTTGTATTATCGATAACATTATTATGTATATGATGCTCTAATATACATATTGTGCTCTATGCTTTGAACCTTTATCGTGGTGCATATTTTTCAGATAGGGCTTTGATCATAGCAGAAGCAAATTGGACTGGGTGGCCCTTGGGACCTCTTCTAGCTCTGGGATTCTATTACTCATATCTGGTATATATCAAAACCACACATTATTTCAGATTTGACTGGTACGTTCTTTGTGGAGACCTCATCTACACTGACCACTTGAATCAGTTTCAAACAGGTATGGTTTCACTGTGCAGATGATTACAATGGAAAATCTGGAACCATTTGAAGCCTGGATAATGATTACACTAACCACAGATCACCGATGCACACTAAAAGCTTGCCTTTGTGCATTTCTGTGGTAATTTGTTGTCTGGCTGCATTAGTTCGAAGCTGGCTTTGACCTGCCTTACTTACTTACTTACTTACTTAGGTGATCCCTCGTAGGCCGAGGATGATGGTCCTCCGATTCTGGTGTCTTGGGGACGTGTCCGTAGGTGGCTGAAGAAACCTATTCTTGACCCGCATGTTCTTCCGAAGATGTGGAAGGCGGTCCTGGTCAGCGTTGGCTTGACGTGCCTTTCTCTTGGGACGTTTCTCCCTTAAGCCTTCCATTCGTGCCTCTTCGAACTCCACAGCACTGCTGGTCACAGCTGACCTCCAATTCGAGCGCTCGAGGGCCAGGGCTTCCCAGTTCTCAGTGTCTATGCCACAGTTTTTAAGGTTGGCTTTAAGCCCATCTTTAAATCTCTTTTCCTGCCCAGCAACATTACGTTTCCCGTTCTTGAGTTCAGAGTAGAGTAGCTGCTTTGAGAGATAGTGATCGGGCATTTGGACAACATAGCCAGTCCAGACTGAAAGCCAAAACCAAGGTCACCACAACATCTATTATAGAACTCTAATATGCCGATGACAACGTAGTCTGTGCACATTCAGAAGAAGACCTACAAGCCACTCTCAACACCTTCGCAGAAGCATACGAGAAGCTCGGCCTCTCACTGAATATCGAGAAAACCAAAGTGCTCTTCCAACAGGCACCAGCTCATCCCTCTGCAAAGCCAGGAATACAGCTTAGCAGTGTCACATTAGAAAATGTTGACCATTTCCGCTACCTTGGCAGCCACCTCTCCACAAAAGTCAACATCGACACTGAAATACAACACCGCCTGAGCTCTGCGAGTGCAGCATTTTTCCGTATGAAGCAGAGGGTGTTTGAGGATTGGGACATCCGTAGAGATACCAAGGTGTTCGTTTATAAAGCCATTGTCCTCCCAACCCTGCTATACGCCTGCAAAACGTGGATGGTCTACAGAAGTCACACTCAACTCCTGGAGCATTTCCATCAGTGTTGCCTCAGGAAAATCCTGCAAATCTCTTGGGAAGACAGGCGGACAAATGTCAGCGTGCTGGAAGAAGCAAAGACCACCAGCATTGAAGTGATGCTCCTACGCCATCATCTGCCTTAAATGGTCAGTGTAAGCCCCATTTACACTGACATATATCAATAATTCAACTTGGAACTGGATAATAATAATGACGATGATGTAATTACCTGACTAAAGGTAGTTTCCGACATCTTGACTAAGAGGATCTTAAAAGTGGGATGCTGAAGGCACAATTGCAAGCAGTGTTGGCAAGAAGAAAAATAAGAGAAGTGCAAAGCAACCAGAACGGATGTCCAAGGAACTTTCAGTTGAGCTAAGATTTAAAGGAGACATGCACAAGAGAGGGAAAAGGGTCAGAAATCACCAAAGAGGAATTCGAAGAAATAAGCAATACATGTACGGAAAAAGTCCAAAACTCTAAAGCACAAAATGGGCTCAGGCTTGCCAGAAAGATTAGGTAAAAGTAAAGGTTTTCCCTGACGTTAAGTCCAGTCGTGACCAACTCTGGGGGTTGGTGCTCATCTTCATTTCTAAGCCGAAGAGCCGGCGTTGTCCGTAGACAATTAAAATGGTTCTTTTGTTATTTCAGTAGAAAATAGCTCAAGGAAATGGTAGGACGTCTGTCCGGAGAAGATGGTGAGATGCTAACAGGGAATAGGGAAAAGGCAGAATTACTCAACATCTTCTTTGCCTCAGTCTTCTCCCAAAAGGCAATTGGAGTTCAACCTGAGCAATACGAAGCGGATGAAGTAATAAGGGAAACGCAACCCAAAATAGGTAAAGAAGTAGTCCAGGAATACCTGGTGACTCTAAATGAATTCAAGTCTCCAGGGACAGATGAACTACATCCAAGAGTACTGAAAGAATTAGCAGAAGTTGTTTCAGAACCACTGGCGATAATCTTTGAGAATTCTTGGAGAACGGGAGAAGTCCCAAGCAGACTGGAGGAGGGCAAATGTTGTCCCTTCTTCAAGAAGGGAAAAAAGAAGGACCCAAACAATGACCAATGTCCAGTCACCCTGACATCAAGACCAGGAAAGATTCTGTGACGCCTCTAGGCTGCGTGAGCACTGGAAACCAACATGGAGGCCAATAAACAATCTAATATCTTTATTAAAGCAATAAAAGAATCAAACAAAAATAAGCAGAATATATAGTCCAGCAATAGTCCTTTTAGGAAAGGTCAAATATAGTCCAGTAATATAAAGTTTAATGTCCAGAATTAGAGTTCAAAGTTTTAAATCCAATAACTGAAACACACTTAAACTTCCAAGCAGTTTGAGTGGGGAATAAAGCAAGGTCTTTCACAAGAGTTCCAGGTTCAATGTCCAATGCAGGGAAGCAAGGCAAGGCAAGGAAGCAAGGCAAGGCAAAGTTGGTCGTGGTGGAACTGAATTGCAGTCCAGACTTGGCAGGGAGACGAGACACAACGCCCGGTCTACTCAAGAGTAGCGCGCCGCAGGAACTAGTGTCGATGTTAACTTCCCAACTGACACGTTGACACCGCGATGGCTAGCCTGTGCCCAGAACTTTTATGGGACTTCAAATCTTCCCCCAAACCAGGTGCTTGATCACATTTTCCCAAGGGAAACGGACTGAAGACAACAACTTTGCCAGATGCAACCCTCCCTGGAAACTCCCAAGGGAATTGGTTTAATTAGCGCCCTCTCTCTCCACTAATCTCGCGCTTCGTCTCTGAATCTCCTTCTCAGAGTGGAATGTTTTGAGAAATGATTTCCTATCAAAAGGAACACTTTCCGGGGAACCAGGCTCTGTTTCAAGGGCTTTTGTAATTAGCTTGGGACCCAAACTGTCAACAGGGAACATCTGGAAGGGAACAGAATCTTGCTGAGTTGGAACAAACCCCATATCCTCTTCAGTCTGATCTATAATGGCTGCGGGGTCATGACTCGAGGGTCTCTGAGACATCACAGATTCTGGAGCAGACAATTAAGGAGGTAGTCTGCAATCACTTAGAAGGGAATGTTGGGATTACTAAAAGTCAGCATGGATTCCGCAAAAACAAGCATGCCCTGATGCCAGACTAATCTTATCACTTTTTCAATAGAGTTACAAGCTTGGTAGATCCAGGGAATGCTGTGGATGTAGCATATCTTTATTTCATTAAGGTCTTTGTCAAAGCAAACTAGTCAAATGTGGGCTAGGCAATGCTACAACTAGGTGGACTAGGCAATGTGGGCTAGGCAATGCTACAATTGGTGAAGTGACGAAATCCAAAGCGTGCTTCTCCTCAATGGTTCCTCTTCATCCTGGAAAGAAGTGACTAGTTTAAGAGGATTCAGTCCTGGGCCCAGTTCTGTTCAATATCTTTATTAATGACTTGGATGATGGTTTAGACGGTGTGCTTATCAAGTTTGAAGATGGGAGCAAATTAGAAGGTAGAACTAATACTCCAGAGGTCAAGATCAGAATTCAAAACTACCTCAACAGATTAGACAGTTGAGCCAAAACTAACAAAATTAATTTCAGTGAGGAGAAAAGTAAAATACTTCATTTAGGCAGAAAAAAATGAAATGCAAACATACACAATGGGTGATTTCTGGCTCGACAACAGTCCATGTGAAAAAGATCTTGGAGTCTTCATGAACAAGTTGAACATGAGCCAACAGTGTGATGCAGCAGCTAAAAAAGCCAATGGGATCTTGGGCTACATCAAAAGGAGTCTAGTGTCCAGATCCAGAGAAGCCATGGTGTCCAATTCTGGGCACCACATTTCAAAAGAGATATTAACAAGCTGGAAGGTGTCCAGAGGAGGGCAACTAAAATGATCAAAGGTCTGGAGACCAAGATTCCCTATGAGGAGCGTCTTAAAGAGCTCCTTGAGGTTGAGAGGAGATATGAGAGCCATATATAAATATGTGAAAGGATGCCATAAGGAAGAGGGAGCAGATTTGTTTATTGCTGCCCTGAAGATTAGGACATTTGAGCAATGGGCTCAAATGACAGGAGAGGGGATTCCACGTCAATATTAGGAAGAACTTCCTGACTGTAAGAGCTGTTCAGCAGTGGAACTCTCTGCCCCAGAGTGTGGTCGAAGCTCCTTCCTTGGAGGCTTTTAAACAGAGGCTGAATGGCCATCTGTTGGTGGTGATTGTGCTTTTCCTGCATGGCAGACGGTTGGACTAAATGGCCCATGCAGTCTCTTCCAACTCTAATATACTATTAATCTAATAACTATGAATATGGAACTGTTACCTAGATTTGTTCATCGGTACTGTTTTGCCTTCACAATTGCTACTCATCAGAGTGCAACTATATTGTAGAACTAATACAGTTTGATACCACTTTAACTGCCATGGCTCAATGTTATGGAATGATAGAATCAATCAATCAAAACTATTTTGATTGATTGATTGATAGATAGAAGTTGTACTTAAAAACATATATACAGTAGAGTCTCGCTTATCCAACGGAAACAGGCCGGCAAAATGTTGGATAAGCAAATATGTTGGATAATAAGGAGGGATTAAGGAGAAGCCTATTAAACATCAAATTAGGTTATGATTTTACAAATTAAGCACCAAAACATCATGTTAGACAACAAATTTGGCAGAAAAAGTAGTTCAATACGCAGTAATGCTATGTAGTAATTACTGTATTTACGAATTTAGCACCAAAATATCACGATGTATTGAAAACATTGACTACAAAAATGCGTTGGATAATCCAGAACGTTGGATAAGTGAGACTCTACTGTAGTAATTAAATCAATTCATCCAGATTCATCCTCAAACAGACAAGAGTTCTTTCTCACACCCTGAACCTTACGCAGATATATAAACTCCACTTTCCTGGTTTCCAACAGACCTCACAACCTCTGGGGATGCCTGCCATAGATGTGGGTGAAACATCAGGAGAGAATGCTTCTGCAACATGGCTGTACAGCCCAGAAAACTCACCGCAACCCAGTGATGAAAGCCTTCAACAACACATAGAAGTTGTAGTTTTACAAAGTCTTTAGCCTTCTGTTCGTAAGAGTGCTGGTGCCTTATTAAACTACAAAATCTCAGGATTCCATAGTATTAAGACGTGGCAATCAAACTGTATTAATTCTACAGTGTAGATGCATATACCAAGCCATAAACCTACAAGGCCAACAGCTTTATTGCATTCCTACATGTGACAGATCCAATCTCTTCCTTTTCCAGTTCTCATTTTGACTTTCTTGACCACAACACAGCCCCAGAGAATCTAAAACTCAGCTGAAAATATCTACGCAGGAGGCAGAAGAGGTTCAGTGATTTTGGTTAAGCTAAACAAACAAACAAACTGGACCAAAAACCTATTGTCATCCTCCTCTGTCTGGAACGCCTTCTGACTAAGACATGACTAAATGTCATGATTTTTTCTTCTTCTTCCTGGTTTTAAAAGCTGTCCAGAATTATCACTTCTTTTTCCCCTGTGTTCACTATGTTTTCTCAACTTTTTCTCCAACTAGAATCTTTTGAGGACTTTGCTTGCATTACACTCCTTTTTTTGCAGATCTTGGCGGATCCAACCTGCCATATAATGACCAAATTATTCTACTTTATATGGTCACTAGCTGTGCCCGGCCACGCGTTGCTGTGGCGGAGTATGGTGGTATGGGAAATAAAGTATTGAGGAATTGGTGGTAGTTAAGGTAAAGGGTAAAGGTTTTACCTTACATTAAGTCCATTATAAATGGGTTATATAGCTGTGTGGAAGGGCCTTGAGTCTACACTGCCATATAATCCAGTTAAAATCAGATAATCTGTATTTTATAGGCAGTGTGGAAGAGGCCTAAGTGAGGCCTAACTCTGCCTTCCCCTGGGCTGAGTGGGTTGCTAGGAGACCAAGTGGGCAGAGCTTAGCCTTCTAACTGGCAGCAATTGGATAAAAACAATTCTTCCTCTCCCTCTAATTATGACTTTATTTTTCTTTTCTTTTTGTTGTATGAACGTAGAGGCATGGATGAGGGGTTGTGCTGCCAAGTTTAGTGTTTCTGGGATGTGTAGTTTTGTTGTTTTGTCCTAGGCCGAAATTTCATTACCCTTTTATATATATAGATTGTAGGCCAGGCATGGGCAAACTTTGGCCCTCCGGGTGTTTTGGACTTCAATTCCCACAATTCCTAACAGCCTGTAGAGTTGCAAAACTATGGATACTATTACTCCATTGCATTTCTGAGTTGGTGGTGCCAAACTGTGTTACGGATTGACGATGATGATAAATTGAAGCTCTTATATGTGCCCGCGATCCAGAGTCCCCCGCAGGACAATAACACGCCACTCAGGTTTGCAGAACAAACATAGGGAAACTTTACTGATTCCAAGAGATCGAAACAGTATTATTTACAATGGTCCCTCTGACCACTTACAGAAGTCCACAGTCACAAATAGTCCTTTCTCAGTCCACAAATCTGCTCCAGAGAAGAATACAGTCCTGGTTCTTCCCTCTCCTTTCTCAGCAGCAAACAGGCCTCAAAAATAGCAAGACCTCTCTGAGTATACACTGCTCTCTACCATGTTTCTCTCTCTACCACCTCTGAGGATTCCTGCCACAGATGTGGGTGAAACGTCAGGAGAGAATGCTTCTGGGACATGGCCACACAGCTCGGAAAACTCACAGCAACCCATTAACAAGAACATCCTTCCCATCCTGGACATCATTCAATAAATATATGAACCCCACTTGCCTAGTTTCCAACAGACCTCACCACCTCTGAGGATGCCTGCCACAGATGTGGGTGAAACGTCAGGAGAGAATGCTTCTGGAACATGGCCACACAGCTCGGAAAACTCACAGCAACCCATTAACAAGAACATCCTTCCCATCCTGGACATCATTCAATAAATATATGAACCCCACTTGCCTAGTTTCCAACAGACCTCACCACCTCTGAGGATGCCTGCCACAGATGTGGGTGAAACGTCAGGAGAGAATGCTTCTGGAACATGGCCACACAGCTCGGAAAACTCACAGCAACCCATTAACAAGAACATCCTTCCCATCCTGGACATCATTCAATAAATATATGAACCCCACTTGCCTAGTTTCCAACAGACCTCACCACCTCTGAGGATTCCTGCCACAGATGTGGGTGAAACGTCAGGAGAGAATGCTTCTGGAACATGGCCACACAGCTCGGAAAACTTACAGCAACCCATTAACAAGAACATCCTTCCCATCCTGGACATCATTCAATAAATATATGAACCCCACTTGCCTAGTTTCCAACAGACCTCACCACCTCTGAGGATGCCTGCCACAGATGTGGGTGAAACGTCAGGAGAGAATGCTTCTGGAACATGGCCACACAGCTCGGAAAACTCACAGCAACCCATTAACAAGAACATCCTTCCCATCCTGGACATCATTCAATAAATATATGAACCCCACTTGCCTAGTTTCCAACAGACCTCACCACCTCTGAGGATGCCTGCCACAGATGTGGGTGAAACGTCAGGAGAGAATGCTTCTGGAACATGGCCACACAGCTCGGAAAACTCACAGCAACCCATTAACAAGAACATCCTTCCCATCCTGGACATCATTCAATAAATATATGAACCCCACTTGCCTAGTTTCCAACAGACCTCACCACCTCTGAAGATGCCTGCCACAGATGTGGGTGAAACGTCAGGAGAGAATGCTTCTGGAACATGGCCACACAGCTCAGAAAACTCACAGCAACCCATTAACAAGAACATCCTTCCCATCCTGGACATCATTCAATAAATATATGAACCCCACTTGCCTAGTTTCCAACAGACCTCACCACCTCTGAGGATGCCTGCCACAGATGTGGGTGAAACGTCAGGAGAGAATGCTTCTGGAACATGGCCACACAGCCCAGAAAACTCAGAGCAACCCAAAATTCACAAATCCTAGGGTTTGTAGTGGTGTCAAACTGCATTAATTGTAGTGTGTAGATGCACCTTGTTTTCATTCCTTCACATCACCACTTCCTCATTTTTATTCTTCCTTCTTTCTTCCTTCTCGTTCCATTCTTCCCATTCTTTCTTCCTTCCTTTCTCTGCCTCTCCTCCTCCTTCTAAACAGACAAAGATCTCTGGGAAAAAGTTGGATGACTAGAGGCCGCTTCTGGGATCTTTCTTGTCGAGACTGCTCCGATTAAAAAGATTAAAGGGACTCCTGATGCGATAGAGGGGGAAATTCCCTGCTACGGAGAGAGAAAAATATTGAAATGTGCCGGAGGTTAAGAGGTTATGCTTCCGATATATAAGCCCAGGCAAGTCCATTGCATGGCTGGGGTTGAAGCAACTGGGTTGCTGTGAGCTTTCTTGGCTGTATGGTCGTGTTCCCGAAGCATTCTCTCCTGACGTTTCGCCCACATCGATGGCAGGCATCCTCAGAGGTTGTGAGGTTTATTGGAAACTAGGAAAATGGACTGTCTGTGGGTGGGAGACAATTCTTTTCCCAAATCATTTCCCAACAAAGGATTTCCCCCAGGCAGGAAGCAGCCGAGCTTTGAAGCTGCAAGGCTTCACCACTAATCAAGGTGATCAGTTGCAACATTAACACAAACAAGAGTTCTTTCTCCCACCCTGGACATTATTCCACAGATATATACATATATACAATATAATTTACAATAATATATAATAATATTATAATATATTGTATATGCATATAATATTAATAATATTATTTTGTAATAAAAAATAATACTAATAATATAATATAATAATATTAATTAATTATATATTATTTATTACATGTAATATTATTAATAATATTACAATATATCGATATTTATTTATTTTGTGTCAAAAGCATTTATTTCGTGTCAAAAGCATATATATAGATATAGTACAATATGGTAATTTATTGCCATGCTAATACAGTAGAGTCTCACTTATCCAAGCTTCTGGATTATCCAAGACATTTTTGTAGTCAATGTTTTCAATATATCGTGATATTTTGGTGCTAAATTCATAAATACAGTAATTACTACATAGCATTACTGCGTATTGAACTCCTTTTTCTGCCAAATTTGTTGTCTAACATGATGTTTTTGTGCTTAATTTGTAAAATCGTAACCTAATTTGATGTTTAATAGGCTTTTTCTTAATCTCTCCTTATTATCCAACATTTTCGCTTATCCAACGTTCTGCCGGCCCGTTTATGTTGGGATAAGCGAGACTACTGTACTTTCTAGTGTAAATGCACCCTTATGGAGAAGTTAATCCAGCCCTTGGGATCAATTGGAAAGAAGAAATAAGGAGTCTTATGACAGCAATTGGGACCAATATTGCACCATGAGTTTTCAAGAGTTACAGTCTACTTCCCTAAATAAAGTTCTTTAAGTGCTTTAAACATTTCATGAAGTGGATATTACCCCGAAAAAAAAATCATTTGGTTCTTTTTGCACCCTTTAAAAAACTCTACATGGTGTTGTCAAAGGGTTGCTGTGAGTTTTCAGGGCTGTCTGGCCATGTTCCAGAAGCATTCTCTCCTGACGTTTCGCCCACATCTATGGCAGGCATCCTCAGAGGTTGTGAGGTCTGTTGGAAACTAGGCAAGTGGGGTTTATATACAGTAGAGTCTCACTTATCCAACATAAACGGGCCAGCAGAACGTTGGATAAGCGAATATGTTGGATAACAACGAGGGATTAAGGAAAAGCCTATTAAACATCAAATTAGGTTATGATTTTACAAATTAAGCACCAAAACATCATGTTATACAACAAATTTGACAAAAAAGTAGTTTAATATGCAGGAATGCTATGTAGTAATTACTGTATTTACTAATTTAGCACCAAAATATCACGATATATTGAAAACATTGACTACAAAAATGCATTGGATAATCCAGAACGTTGGATAAGTGAGACTCTACTGTAATAATAATAATAATAATACAGTAGAGTCTCACTTATCCAAGCTAAACGGGCCGGCAGAAGCTTGGATAAGTGAACACCTTGGATAATAAGGAGGGATTAAGGAAAAGCCTATTAAACATCAAATTAGGTTATGATTTTACAAATTAAGCACCAAAACATCATGTTATACAACAAATTTGACAGAAAAAGTAGTTCAATACGCAGGAATGCTACGTAGTAATTACTGTATTTACGATTTTAGGACCAAAATATCACGACATTTTGAAAACATTGACTACAAAAATGGCTCGGATAATCCAGAACGTTGGATAAGCGAGTGTTGGATAAGTGAGACTCCACTGTTATCTGTTGGGTGGGATAAAGAACTCTTGTCTGTTGGAGGCAAGTGTGAATATTGCCATTGGCAAGCTTGATTAGCATTGAATAGCCTTGCAGCTTCAAAGCCTGGCTGCTTCCTGCCTGGGGAAATCCTCTGCTCTCTACATTATTTCAGCTACAGCACTGAAATAATTCAGGGATATATAGTTTGGTGAAGCACTAAAGCTTCCTGGCAGAAACATCTAAGAGACTATATCACATAATTCAATGCAGTTTGGCATTACTTTTACTCCTAGGGTGCAATGCTATGGAATCCTGGGAGTTGTAGTTTTGCAAGGACTTTAGCCTTCATGTCCCAAAACAAACTACAGGTCCCAGGATCCCACGGCATTGAGCCACGACGGTTAAATGTACTCCCTCCTGATTCCCAAACTTTGCAGACTTCTATAAAATAATGCAAAAGAAAAAGCCTTATTAATATGCTAATATTAAATATGTTTAATATTTAATATGTTCTGCATTGCACAGAACATATTAAATATGTTCCGCGTTACACAAACCAGTCACGCCCAAATCAATCATCATCATCATCATCATCATCATCATGTGATCGAGGTGACCACCCTCCCCCCCCAGGACTTTGTAAAAGATAGTTCAAAAATCAAGACTTTATGTTCTATATTCTATATATTTATAGTAGAAGGTGATTGAGACTTTTTACTGGAGTTTACTGTGGATTATCCCTGCACTCTGAGGCAAGAGATAACAACTTCATGAATTGTAAAATCATGCTGCTAAAACTCCACTTTTATGAATTTCCATGCTGGGTTCTCCAGATGTTATGAACTTCGTTCTTATCAAATATTTTCAATTGTTTATATCATTCATGATTCCCCTTTAGGCAATGTAACTCACTTTTATGGATTCTCCCTTATTTCCATGAAATCTATCTGTCTGCCTATATGTATTTGTACTCTTTGGGATCCCCGGAAAATATGTATTTTTCCCAGCATGGTTTATATTCCAACTTTATTTTATCTTTTTCATTTTATTTCATATAATTGTCAAGTCATGAAATCAAATAGGAAATATTTTGAACTCAACCTGAACCCCAGAACCTATCCCATTTCTTATGACCCAGGCTTCCCTTCCCAAAAACAAAAGGATAATCTGCCACCGCTAAATCCAATCAAATTCAGATTGCATGGACAATATAGGGCTTGAGTCGCCGAATTCGGAGTGTTGACCTAAAGGTGATTCGCCCCAAAGCAAACATTGTCATATCTCACCCAAAGGAAAATCCAGGACACCTCAGGAAGGCGCCCTGCAGAGCCTGTCAATATGGCTCATCACCACCCATCTTTACTTCCACCTCTGACACCCCAAGGCATATCTAAAATCTGTATACGTGACAGAAACCCGGACACCCTTGATTGCTGCCATTAATCCCTTTAGAAATCGGTCTAGCAGGAATTAATCCGATATTTCCTGCCCTGTCACTTCATTGTTTCAATAACTCCCGCCTTCTCCTTCCTGATTGGCCCGAGTAGAGACAAAAGGCAGCTTCCTATTGGGCCAACGGAGCAAGGCGGGAAACGAAAGCCCGCCTCGTTCAACCTTCTAGCCTATCAACGATCAGATGGGCAGGGGAGCAGGGCGGGAAATTCAAAGGGCTGTCAGACTGAAATTTTGTATAAATATGGCTTTATTTTGATTATATGGGACCCTAGTAGACTGAATGATCGCTACTAGAGTCCTCTTCAGCTAAATTGCTCAATAAAGACTCCTTGGCGGAATTTTCCTTCAACTTTGGCGGACCTTCTTCATTTCGGCTTCAGGTTGTATTGCGGCTCATATCTTCCTATTGGCTCCGCCAAGGTCCGTTCTCTCAGGACCGGATCAGGTCTCTCTTTAAGGGCCCGATCCCCTAAAACGCGGTCGACAACAGATCTGGACCAAATTCAGCGCGCATAACCGAATATCCCCAATTTTGAATACTGGTAGGTTTTGGGAGGAAATGGCCTCGACATTTGGGAGTTGTAAATACTGGGATTTATAGTTCACCTGCAATCAATGAACATTCTGAACTCAACCAAAGATGGAATTGGATCAAACTTGGCACACAGAGCAAAAAAATGACCAGCAAAAAATGTTGGAAGTCTTTGGGGAAAATTCACCTTGATTTGTGGGAGTTGTAGTTCGCCTACATCCAGAGAACACAGTGAACCCAAACACTGATGGATCTGAACCACACTTGGCATGCATACTCGATATGCCGAAATTTGATTACTGGAGGGATTTGAGGGGAAGTGACCTTCATTTCTGGGAGTTGTAGTTCACCCACAAACAGAAAAACTGTGACCTCCACCAATTATGGACCTGGACCAAACTTAAGAGACAGAACCTGCATGACTAACTCAACCTGGGCTTGAGGCTCAGGCGTCATAGGCGGTGTCTGGGAGGGCCTTTGCACAATTGAGACTCGTGCGCCAACTGCGACCGTACTTCGCGAAGGCTGATCTGGCCGGGGTGGTCCATGCCTTGGTCACCTCCAGACTGGACTACTGTAATGCGCTCTATGTGGGGCTGCCCTTGAAAACGGCTCGGAAGTTCCAACTGGTCCAATGAGCGGCAGCCAGGATGTTAACTGGGGCCCCTTCCAGAGAGAGGTCAACCCTCCTGTTCAAGGAGCTCCACTGGCTGCCATTTATTTTCCGAGCCCAATTCAAGGTGCAGGTGCTTACCTACAAAGCCCTGAACGGTTTGGGACCATCCTACCTCCGTGACCGCATCTCCGTCTACGAACCCACGCGTTCACTTGGGTCATCTGGAGAGGCCCTGCTCGTGATCCCGCCTGCGTCGCAAGCGCGGTTGGTGGGGACACGAGACAGGGCCTTCTCTGTGGTGGCCCCCCGACTCTGGAACACCCTCCCCAAGGATCTCAGACAGGCCCCGACATTGGCAGTCTTCAGAAAGAACTTGAAGACCTGGCTCTTCCAATGTGCCTTCCCAGATTAATAGGAAATCTCCAATACCAAGTCCCATAAGCACTTTATTAGAATTAAGATCACATATCGCACTCTGCACTTGCCCTAGAAGCCTTATATATCACCTGTCACATCAGCACTTTTAATCTTGTACCCATTACTCTGGCCCGGCCCAGTTCTATTGCGTTTTAGCGTATTGTTATTGCTTGTGGTTTATACTGTTTTAATTCTTTTTATTTGCCTTTGTTTGTATTGTTATATTGTGTGTTGAGGCCTTGGCCTTTGTAAGCCACATCGAGTCCTTCGGGAGATGCTAGTGGGGTACAAATAAAGTTTAATAATAATAATAATAATAATAATAATAATAATAATAATAATAATAATAACCTACTGGAGGAGTTTGAGGTGACTGACTCACCACAGTGGGAGTTGTAGTTTACCCTACAGCCAGGGAGCATACTGAACTTCACTCATGATGCAACTAGAGCAAACTTGCCCAACATCACAAACTTTAAGCACTGATGGAGTTTCTTGGGTTTAGCCTGGCATGATGTGAGTTGTAGTTCACCCACATTTTGTGCAATTAAAACACTGACTTTTGCAAATAACCCCCACAATCTTAGGCATTTTGTGCAATTAAAACACCGACTTTTGCAAATAACCCCCACAATCTTAGGCATTTTGTGCAATTAAAACACCGACTTTTGCAAATAACCCCCACAATCTTAGGCATTTTGTGCAATTAAAACACTGACTTTTGCAAATAACCCCCACAATCTTATGCATTTTGTGCAATTAAAACACTGACTTTTGCAAATAACCCCCACAATCTTAGGCATTTTGTGCAATTAAAACACCGACTTTTGCAAATAACCCCCACAATCTTATGCATTTTGTGCAATTAAAACACCGACTTTTGCAAATAACCCCCACAATCTTATGCATTTTGTGCAATTAAAACACTGGCTTTTGCAAATAACCCCCACAATCTTATGCATTTTGTGCAATTAAAACACTGGCTTTTGCAAATAACCCCCACAATCTTAGGCATTTTGTGCAATTAAAACACCGACTTTTGCAAATAACCCCCACAATCTTAGGCATTTTGTGCAATTAAAACACTGGCTTTTGCAAATAACCCCCACAATTTTAGGCATTTTGTGCAATTAAAACACCGACTTTTGCAAATAACCCCCACAATCTTAGGCATTTTGTGCAATTAAAACACCGACTTTTGCAAATAACCCCCACAATCTTAGGCATTTTGTGCAATTAAAACACCGACTTTTGCAAATAACCCGGTCAAGCTAGTAAATTAAGTGTAGATGCACCTATCAAGAAAAGAAGCCGAATTTTGTTTGGGTTAAGTGGAATAAAACCCTTTGTGTGAGAGAGGGAGCATCCCCACGCGTGTCTCTTAAAAAAAGTTGAAATAGGTATGAGAGGGAGGAATACAACCTGGCCAATACTCTCCGGGGCGCGTCCACACGGCTTCTCTGTTCCACGCGTGACAAAACCCACGCGTGGCCACGCGTGGGTTTTTGTCACGTGTGGAACAGAGAAGCAGTGTGGACCATAGCTGTGGAAGAAAAGAAAGTTTCCCCGTCTCCTCTCCTTCGTTAAAAAAAAGAAAGAAAAGCAAAAAAACTCACCTCGTGGGGAAGGCATCTCGCGTGGGTGGCGTGGAAAGGAAGGGATCCCAAGTGGGTTCAGGTTCCTGGTTTCCTCTGGTTCCGCGATGCGTTCCTCCTTGGCTCCGGCTTGGGATCCTTCCACGGAGCAAGGCACGAACACGCAGGGATTTTCTTCCTTTCGTGGGACCAACCTTGGCTCCCACCTTCTCGCCGCCTGCAACTCCCCGCTCGGGTTTAAGGCACCACGAATCCCCGTCTCGCCTCCATCTCCTCCTCCTCTGGCAAGGAAGGGCCTTGTGTGTGTGTGTGTGTGTGTGTTGTGTGTTGCGTGTGCGTGGACTGGCCGCCTCTCCAAAGCGCGCCCGCCTCCCTGGGCTGCCTGCCTGCCTGCCTGCCTTTCTCCACCGCCAAGGGAGCGTCGACAAAGTGCGCGCCTCACTCCCAGGCGAAGGTCTCCATTCAGGAAAAGCAGAGCTGGGAGCTGGGAAGGCAAAGGCAGTTCAGAGGCAGGCTTCACAACAGGGGTCCCCAAACTAAGGCCCGGGGGCCGGATGCGGCCCTCCAAGCTCATTTACCTGGCCCCCGCCCTCAGTTTTATAATATAATATTTTTATATCATTTTAAAGAATATAATATATTGTATATACATATAATATTGATAATAATATTATAATGTTATATAATATAATACTAATAATAATACCATATAATAATAATTATATGTTATATATTACATATAATATTATAGTATAGTGGTATAGTTCAATATAGTAATATATAATGCTAATATTGTGCTATGCTAATAATATAATATATTGTATGTACATACAGCTTCTGAGTCCCCTTCGGGGTGAGAAGGGCAGGATATAAATGTAGTAAATAAATGTAGTAAATGAACAAATAAATAATTTTAGACTTAGGCTCACCCAAAGTCTGAAATGACTTGAAGGCACACAACAACAACAATCCTAATGAACCTGACTATCTCATTGGCCAGAAGCAGGCCCACACTTCCCATTGAAATCCTGATAGGTTTATGTTGGTTATAATTGTTTTCATTTTTTAAATATTGTATTGTTCTTTCATTGTTGTTGTTGTTTTGCACTACAAATAAGACATGTGTAGTGTGCATAGGAATTTGTTCATTTTTTTTCCAAATGATAATTCGGCCCCTCCCCAGTCTGAAGGGTTGTGGACCGGCCCTCTGCTTTAAAAGTTTGGGGACCCCTGCTTCACAACAAAAACACCATCATCATCATCATCATCATCATCAACAACAACAACAACAACAGCAGCAACATTGAGATCATTGCTGTTATTATTGTTATTGTTATTATTATTATCAACACAACGACGTTGTATGGCACAGCAAACAAGATAGTCATGTTGGATTTCGTTTCACAAAACCACAAGTTGAACACTTCCCAAGTGTCTACGACTGTGTGATGTATTTTCGGAATTATTATTATTATTATTATTATTATTGACACAACAACATAGTATGACACAGAAAACAAGATAGATATGCTGGATTTCATTTATTATTATTATTACTACTATTATTCTGTTATTATTATTTTATTATGACACAGCAAACAAGATAGACATGCTGGATTTCGTATCACAAAATCACAAGTCGAACACTTCCCAAGTGTCTAGGAATGTGTGATGTATTTTCGGATGATGGGCGCAGATCCCAGTAGGGTGGCCTTTTGCAGCTGGCAGATTGTGATTTTGTCAATGTCTATTGTTTCCAAATGCCGGCTCAGATCTTTTGGCACAGCACCCAGTGTGCCCTTCACCACCGGGACCACCTGCACTGGTTTCTGCCAGAGTCTTTGAAGTTCAATCTTGAGGTCCTGATAGCGGCTGAGTTTTTCCTGTTGTTTTTCGTCAATGCGACTGTCACCTGGGATGGCGACATCAATGATCCAAACCTTTTTCTTTTCCACAACTGTGATGTCTGGTGTGTTGTGTTCCAGAACTTTGTCAGTCTGGATTCTGAAGTCCCACAGTATCTTTGCGTGCTCATTTTCCAATACTTTTGCAGGTTTGTGATCCCACCAGTTCTTTGCTGCTGGGAGGTGGTACTTGAGGCATAAGTTCCAATGAATCATTTGGGCCAATCATTATTATTATTATTATTATTATTATTATTATTATTATTATTATTAATTTTCTTACCTGACTCCCCAAAAGCAGGGGTGGGAGCTGGAAAGCCAAAAGCAGTTCAAATGCAGGCTTCACAACAACAACAACAACAACAACAACAATGAGATCATTGCTTTTATTATTATTATTATTATTATTATTATTATTATTATTAATTGTATGACACAGCAAACAAGACAGATATGCTGGATTTCGTTATTGTTGTTATTATTATTATATTATTATTATTGTTATTATTATTATTTTCTTACCTGACTCCCCAAAAGCAGGGTGGAAGTTGGGAAGCCAAAGGCAGTTCAAAAGCAGGCTCAACAACAACAACAACAACAATGAGATCATTGCTGTTATTATTATTATTATTATTATTATTATTATTATTATTATTATTATTTTCTTATCTGACTCCCCAAAAGCAGGGGTGGGAGCTGGGAAGCCAAAGGCAGTTCAAAGGCAGGCTCAACAACAACAACAACAACAACAACAACAACAAGAGCATTACTGTTGTTATTATTATTATTATTATTATTATTATTATTATTATTATTATTATTTTCTTATCTGACTCCCCAAAAGCAGGGGTGGGGGCTGGGAAGCCAAAGGCAGTTCAAAGGCAGGCTTCACAACATCATCATCATCAACAACAACAACAACAAGGAGATCATTGCTGTTATTATTTTATTGTATGACACAGCAAACAAGATAGATATGCTGGATTTCATATCACAAAACCACAAGTCGAACACTTCCCAAGTGTCTAGGACTGTGTGATGTATTTTCGGATGATGTGTGCAGATCCCAGTAGGGTGGCCTTTTGCAGTTGGCAGATCGTAATTTTGTCAGTGTCTGTTGTTTCCAAATGCTGGCTGAGATCTTTTGGGGAGTCAGGTAAGAAAATAACAACAACAACAACAACAACAACAACAATCCAGTCATAATCATCATCATCTAACCCCACTAGATTGTGGGCTTCCCCAGTATCCATGGGGAGTCAGGTAAGAAAATAATAATACTAATAGTAATAATGATAATAACAGCAATTATCTTGATGTTGTTGTTGTTGTGGTTGTGGTTGTTGTGGTTGTGGTTGTTGCTGTTGTGAAGCCTGCCTTTGAACTGCCTTTGGCTTCCCAGCTCCCACCCCTACTTTTGGGGAATCAGGTAAGAAAATAATAATAATAATAATAATAATAATAATAATAATAATAATAATAATGAATAGTGGTAGTTAAAGATCACATTCTAAGGATTATTTCTGTGTTTGATTTATTAAAATATTCCATCCAAACCCAAGTATCGAGGGTGGAGGCATTACTTTTCATTCAACAACACAGTGGAGGCATTACTTTTCATTCAACCCTCGTAGTAGTTTCTGACCTGTCTCTTCCCATGAATATGAGGGAACTCCAAAATAGAGGACTGATGGTGATGATTGTTATTATTGCTCCCGATGGATATAACAACCACCAAAATATAATGGGGGTTGTTATTTTGGATAAGCAATGCTCAAGCTGTATAAGAAACACAAACATACACATTTATTAACAACAATAAAAATAATGTTCATCATAATAATGTTCTATGTTATATGGCATTGAATGTTTGCCCTATATATATATATAATGTGATCCGCCCTGAGTCCCCTTTGGGGTGAGAAGGGCAGAATATAAATACTGTAAATAAATACTGTAAATAAATAAATAAACATGACCATACAGCCCGGAAAACATGCAACAACCTTATTCCAGGAGTTGAGTGTGATGTCTGTAGATGGTCCACATTTCACAGGCGTATAACAGAGTTCGGAGGACAATGGCTTTATAAACAAGCACCTTGGTCTCCCTATGAATGTCCCAATCCTCAAACACTCTCTGCTGCATTCAGAAAAATGCTGCACTCGCAGAGCTCAGTCATTGTTGTATTTCATTGTCCATGTTGACTTTTGTGGAGAGGTGGCTGCCAAGGTAGCAGAAATGGTCCGTATTTTCTGATATTACACCATTAAGTTGAATTTCTGGCATTGCAGAGGGATGAGCTGGTGCCTGTTGGAAGAGCACTTTGGTTTTCTCGATGTTCAGTGAGAGGCCGAGCTTCTCGTATGCTTCTGCGAAGGTGTTTAGAGTGGCTTGTAGGTCTTCTTCTGAATGTGCACAGACTACGTTGTCATCAGCATATTGGAGTTCTACAACAGATGTTGTGGTGACCTTGGTTTTGGCTCTCAGTCTGCTGAGGTTAAATAACTTGCCATCTGGCTTGGGCTGTGGCGTAGGCTGTAGAGCAAGCCAGCTGTAGCCAGCTGTAATGAATCACTCTGACCAGGAGGTAATGAGTTCGAGCCCCGCTCGGAGCCTATGTTTGTCTTGTCTTTGTTCTATGTTAAAAGGCATTGAATGGCCTATATGTGTAATGTGATCCGCCCTGAGTCCCCTTTGTTGTCGACCGCGTTTTAGGGGATCGGGCCCTTAAAGAGAGACCCGATCCGGTCCTGAGAGAACGGACCTTGGCGGAGCCAATAGGAAAATATGAGCCGCAATACAACCTGAAGCCGAAATGAAGAAGGTCCGCCAAAGTTGAAGGAAAATCCGCCAAGGAGTCTTTATTGAGCAATTCAGCTGAAGAGGACTCTAGTAGCGATCATTCGGTCTACTAGGGTCCCATACAATCAAAATAAAGCCATATTTATACAAAATTTCAGTCTGACAGCCCTTTGAATTTCCCGCCCTTCTCCCCCGCCCATCTGATCGTTGATAGGCTAGAAGGTTGAACGAGGCGGGCTTTCGTTTCCCGCCTTGCTCCGTTGGCCCAATAGGAAGCTGCCTTTTGTCTCTACTCGGGCCAATCAGGAAAGAGAAGGCGGGAGTTATTGAAACAATGAGGTGACAGGACAGGAACTGGAGGATTAAATCCTGCTAGACCGATTTCTAAAGGGTGATTAATGGCAGCAATCAAGGGTGTCCGGGCTTCTGTCACGTATACAGATTTTAGATATGCCTTGGGGTGTCAGAGGTGGAAGTAAAGATGGGTGGTGATGAGCCATATTGACAGGCTCTGCAGGGCGCCTTCCTAGGTGTCCTGGTTTTTCCTTTGGGTGAGATATGACAATGTTTGCCTTGGGGCGAATCACCTTTAGGTCAACACTCCAAATTCGGCGACTCAAGCCCTATATTGTCCATGCAATTTGAATTTGATTGGGTTTAGCGGTGGCAGATTATCCTTTTGTTTTTGGGAAAGGAAGCCTGGGTCATAGGAAATGGGATAAGTTCTGGGGTTCAGGTTGAGTTCAAAATATTTCCTATTTGATTTCATGACTTGACAATTATATGAAATAAAATGAAAAATAAAATAAAGTTGGAATATAAACCATGCTGGGAAAAATACATATTTTCCGGGGATCCCAAAGAGTACAAATACATATAGGCTGATAGATAGATTTCATGGAAATAAGGGAGAATCCATAAAAGTGAGTTACATTGCATAAAGGGGAATCATGAATGATATAAACAATTGAAAATATTTGATAAGAACGAAGTTCATAACATCTGGAGAACCCAGCATGGAAATTCATAAAAGTGGAGTTTTAGCAGCATGATTTTACAATTCATGCTTGCCTCAGAGTGCAGAGTTTTAGTAAACTCCAGTAAAAAGTCTCAATCGCCTTCTACTATAAATATATGGAATATAGAACATAAAGTCTTGATTTTTGAACTATCTTTTACAAAGTCCTGGGGGGGAGGGTGGTCACCTCGATCACACCTTCAGGGTGAGAAGGGCGGAATATAAATGCTGTAAATAAATAAATCTGTCTGATAGATGATTTCCACTCCGGTGGGAAGCTTCCCATCAAGAAGGTGAAGTACCATAAGGATGAAGATGGGAAATAGGATTGGGGCAATAACACTTCCCTGTTCGACACTTGATTCCACCTTAAGTGGGTCACTTTGGGAGCCGTTGCTGTCCAAGACTGTTTCCAAGTTTGTTTTGGAAACAAACTTGGAAACATGTCTCCATCTCAGTTCCAAATGTGTGTATTGGACTCCAAATCCTATGATCCCCAGTAGGTTGTCTAACACCACAATTCAGGAGGGTATTGACAAGCAGGAACAAGTTGCTACATATATCTATACATATAATAAAAGTGAAAATATGTACCGTATAAGGTAAAGGTTTTCCCCTGAATTTATCAGGGCATCCGATTTTTAAGGACTTGGAAGGACAGCTATGAAAGGACTGGACAACATCACGAAATAGAAAGCTGTACTGTGGAATACTAAAGTTAGGATGCTATGGTATGTCCCATTCAATTCATTCTTGACTGGAGAAGAATCCTAAAAGGACAAATAAAAGTGTCCAAGAGAAGATTAAACCAGAACTCCCTCTCAAAGCCAAGATGACTAAATCGGGGCTGTAATACTTTGGCCATCTAGGGAGATGAGTAAAGTACGAGGTAATGCTATAGATGGGGAGACTATAGTTGACCCCCAGTTAAATGGCCAAGACTAAATGCTATGAAATCCTGGGAGTTGTAGTTTGGTGATGTGTTGCCAGTTGGAGTGGTGTCAAGTTGCATCCATCTGTTGCATGAGAAAATGAGCCCTGGGTCCTTGGGATGTCTAGTTTACCTGGGCCAGGTCCCCACTCACTGAAGTCTCCTTTCCCCCCTCTATTTTCTTCCTCCTTCCCCCTCCTTTCCTTCTCTTCTTCCTCCTTCTCTTCCTTTCTTTCTCCTTTCCTCCCTCTTTTCTTTCCTTTCCCTTTTTCTTCCTTCCTCACTCTTTTTTCCTTTCCTCCTTTTCTTCCACTCTGGCTGCCTTTCTTCCCCCTTTTCCTCTGGGAAGCTGGCTTGTTAAAGGTACTTTGGAAAACTATGTCTTTCATGTATATAATTTGCCCTAAATGTGTTTTCCTATGGGTTCCTATTTTGCCTCTATGTTGTGTTAACCTAATGTTTTATGCTCCTGAGATCCCCATTCCTTCCCTTTGGGGGAAACCTTGTTCCTGAACCCAAAGATGTCTTGCATCCCACACAATTGCATAGCCTGAGGGAAAGAAACCAAGCTGGGAATTTTCTCATCAATTCCTAGCCTCACACATCTCTTGGACTTCATCTAGACATTGTAACACAATAACTTACTCAGGCAGGGCAATCATATCTCCCTGCCCCTCTGGGGAAGAACCAATTTCACCACTTGCACCTTTGATGACCGCCTTTGACGAACGGGACCTCTCACATTGGAAAGAAATCAGCATTTCTACATCCAAAACCCATCCTCTGTCATTGTTGCACCCCAGGGCAGCGTGAGCACTGAAAACCAGACAGAGACCAATAAACATATAATACCTTTATTAAAACAATTATAAATCCAGGAATAAATAGGTGGAACGGTTGAGCAGATAATAGTCCTTTATGAAAACATATGAATTAGTCCAAAGAATTGAAGGGAAATGTCCAATTTTATTGTCCAAAGTCCAGAAACCGAAACACGCTCAAAACTGTTGGAAAGTTCTTGAGCGGGGAAAAACAAGGAAGCAAGACTGAATAACAAAGTCCAAAGTCACTAGGAAGTCTTTGATATCAAGGTAGGAACGTGATGAAGCTGAGGCAAAACTTGGTTCAGGAACAAGGCAAGGAAGTAGACTTAATCCGGGTCTACTCGGGAGTCCGGGTCTACTCGGGTCTAATCCGGGTCTACTCGGCTTGGCTTGGCCGCCAAGATCTGGAAACTTGGTTTGGAAGAAACAGGAGCTAGAGTCAGTGAACCTTTCTCAGGAAATAGCAAAGTTGACATCGTGAAGTGTCCATGGTGCAAAACACTTTTATGGAACTTAGATTGATCACAAACAAGGGAAGCCAAACTCCCTAAAGGTTCCCAAGGGAAGATCTTCTATCCATTATCCCCTCGAGATGGCAAGCGGTTACTCCTGCAGAGTTCTTGTTTCTCAGATCTCTGGCAATGCAGAAACTCCCTTCTGTTGAAGGACACAATCTCTGGGGAACTAAGAACATCTGGTTCCGCCATGGGAGTAATATTTTCACTTTCTCTCCCAATTAAGGAATCACCCAAGCTATCAACAGCCGGCAGCTGTAATTGGAAAGAGCTCTGTGGACTAGGTAAAAAGTCAGAATAAGTTTCATCCTGGTCATGGTTCATTTCTGGATCAGGTTCAGAAGCCAAAGGTGGCTGGGGTATGACAGTCATTTTTGCATGATTGTATTAATATATGATGTTTTGTTTCCCTGGGGTCTGGAACCGCCAGATCAGCCCCTTGATGGGCCCAATCATGTCCATCTCATAAGACAATAGCATTCTTGGGTAAGGCCAGAGATGCCCTCAATCACTTTGTTATTTTCCTGTTCAGTAAAAGGAACCCCATTCATCAACACTTAATTATCCTTTGTCCCAGCCCACACTGGCTAGTGAGCCAAGCCCCTCTCTGTGACTGGTCTGAATTAGAGGCTTGGCTGCAGCCTATGTATAACTATGAAACTGTATTCTGTATGCTATCTACTTTGTGAATGTATCTGCAGATAATAAAATCTTCCTTGGCTGAAAATCACCTTTTCTCCTTGCTTGCTGGCTAATTTCAATTGGGCCTAATCTGAATGCCCTCCATAGCAGGGACTCACTCAAAATGGGCAGCTCAGGCGAATCACTTGCCTTGGTTTCTACCAACAGGCTTCTCCCTGGTCTCACTGCAGGGGGTTGCCTCCTAAAATGGGGCCAACAAATCCTATAGTGTAGATGCACACTAAGCTAATGAAGCAATGACTATCTTGAATCTGTAAGACCAGAGCTATCCTGTGGATGACGGCATGATTTCGAGGTTCCTCATTCCTGGGGTCACCAGAAGTCAAAGTCAATTTGACTGTGTGCCGTGAAGTTGGCAACCCTAGTATGACCCTATCATTGGGTTTCCTTGGCTGGATTTCTTCAGAGGAAAATTGACCTTGCTTTCCTTGAAGCCGAGAGTGCGATGTGCCCATGATCATGGACTGCACAGGATTTGAATCCAGATCTTCCTATTGAAACCATTGGCTTTCAAGGGGTGTCTTTATGGGGAGCAAAACGAGACATTGGCTCCCTCCCCGCTTTCTTTCTGCAATCAAGTAAGAGACCTTTTAATTTAGGAAGGCATTTGGTTTTTTAATATGTTGCAACAGATGGAGATTTTAATGGGGTGTTGTGTTTTGTGTTTCTGTTTTATTACGCCTCTAATGTGTGCGCTTGTTTTTTTAATTTCGCTTTTAACTTGTGTTTTAATTTATATAATACAAATACGGTTAAATTGTGTTTTTAACTTTGGTATTATTAATCGTTTTATGGTTCTGTGCTTGGAAATGGTTCCAAGCTGCCCTGACTCCTGCACTGGGGCAGAAGAGAGAGATATATTAATTAAATTAAATTATGGTAATGTTATTAAATCTTGGAGATATATATATACACACTCACACTCACATATACACATAGTATAAATAATACATACATAAATGTAATAAATATTTTTTCCCAGCACAATGGGTGAGTAGATGGAAAAAGAGGGAGTGTTTGGAAATGCCGCAAAAGGCAAAGTGATGGAAACAGTTTTATTTGTCAGACTACAATCCCCAGATTTTCCCAGACAATGGTGGTTACACAGTTGTTTACTTTCCAACAGCCCTGTAAGGTAGATCAGGTTGACAAAAATAATTGCTGCAGAGACCATGGTTCAAGGGTGCATCTAGTAGAATTAATGCAATTTGATAGCACTTTAACTGCCACAGCTCAAATGTTATGAGTTCCTGGGCAATGTAGTTTGATTGCTGCTCAGTTGTTCAGTCGTTTCCGACTCTTGGTGACCTCACAGACCAGTCCAGGCCAGAGCTCCCAGTTGGCCGTCACCGCCCCCAGTTCCTTCAAAGTCAAGCCAGTGACTTCAAGGATACCGTCCATCCATCTTGCTCTTGGTCGGCCTCTCTTCCTTTTTCCTTCCATTTTCCCCAGCATCGTGATCTTTTCCAAGCTTTCCTGTCTCCTCATGATGTGGCCAAAATACTTCAGCTTTGCCTCTAATATCCTTCCCTCCAGTGAGCAGCCACTGGGCATTATTTCCTGGATGATGGACTGGATGGATCTTCTTGCCAAGGTCCAAGGCACTCTCAGGATTTTCCTCCAGCACCAGAGTTCAAAAGCGTCTCTCTTCCTTCGCTCAGCCTTCCTTACGGTCCAGCTCTCACATCTATAGGTTCCTATGGGGAATACCATGGCTTTGACTATGCGAACCTTTGTTGCCCGTGTGATGTCTCTGCTCTTCACTCTTTTGACAAGGTTGGCCATTGTTCTCCTCCCAAGAAGGAAACGTCTTCTGATTTCCTGGCTGTAGGAATCTTCACTCCTAGAAATACAAAGTCTATCTCTGCCTCCACGTTTTCTCCTTCTATTTGCCAGTTGTCAATAGGTGTAGTTGCCATGATCTTGGTTTTCTTGATGTTTAACTGCAACCCAGCTTTTGCACTTTCTTCTTTCACCGTGGTGAGAAGGCTCCTCAGCTCTTCCTCGCTTTCGGCCATCAGAGTGGTGTCATCTGCATACCTAAGATTGTTAATGTTTCTTCCAGAAATTTTAACTCCGGCCTTGGATTCCTCAAGCCCCGCACATCACATGATGTGTTCTGCGTACAAGTTGAATAGGGAGGGTGAGAGTATGTAGCCCTGATGTCCGCACTCCTTTCCCAATCTGGAACCAGTCTCCTGTTCCGTGGTCTGTTCTGACTGTGGCCACTTGGTCTTTATACAGATTTCTCAGGAGACAGACAAGGTGACTTGGTCTCCCCAGACCACCAAGAACATGCCATAGTTTATTATGATCCACACAGTTGAAGGCTTTAGAATAGTCAATAAAGCAGAAATAGATGTTTTTCTGAAATTCCCTGGCTTCCTCCATTATCCAGCATCTGGATATTGGCAATTTGGTCTCTGGTTCCTCTGCCTTTTCTGAACCCAGCTTGGACATCTGGCAGCTCTCGCTCCATGTCTTGCTGGAGTCTGCCTTGCAGGATCTTGAGCATGACCTTTGATTAGTTTGATTAGTCACTAGCAAAAGAGAAGTCTTATAAAACTACAACACCCAGGATTCTATATCATTGAGCCAGAGCAGTTAAAGTGGTATCAAACTGCATTCATTCTACAGTACAGATGGACCCTAAGTCACTACTGAAATTTGCATCACTGGGTGATCATCTGCCAATGGATTTTGTTTGAGATGCTTCTACTTTCTATGATTATCTATCTATCTATCTATCTATCTATCTATCTATCTATCTATCTATCATCTACCTATGTCTCTTCTGTACCATATCAAAAAACTGAAGCATAAGAGCATGGTAGACCTTGAGCATGTACAGCGTGCATAATAGTATTATATAGCCATAGAGTTAGAAGAGACCTCATGGGCCATCCAGTCCGACTTCTCTGCCAAGAAGCAGGAAAATCACATTCAAAGCACCCCCGATAGATAGCCATCCAACCTCTATTTAAAATCCACTTCTTTGGAGCCATGGAGAGAGGAAGAACTCAGCAAGTTCCTGGACCACCCCAACAGCATCCACCCAAATATCCAATTCACCATGGAAAAAGAAAAGGAAGGAAAACTGCCATTTCTAGATGTTCTGGTCATCCGCAAACCCAATCAACAATTGGGCCACACAGTTTACAGAAAACCTACACACACAGATAGATACCTTCATAAAAACTCCAACCATCGCCCAAGTCAAAAAAGAAGCACAATCAAAGCCCTGACAGACCGTGCACAAAGAATCTGCGAACCTCACCTCCTCCAAGGTGAACTCAACCACCTAAACTGGGCTCTACAGGCCAATGGAGACTCCACCACAGACATCCGAAGAGCTGCAAGGCCAAGAACAAGCCATGTGAGTCAAGACAAAGATCCACCCAGAGGAAAGGTGTTCTTACCATACATCAAGAGAACCACTGACCGCATAGGCAAACTGATGAAGAAGCACAACCTACAAACTATCTACAGACCCACAAAGAAAATCCAACAAATGCTACAGTCAGCGAAAGACAAGAGGGATCCTCTCTCTTCTGCAGGAGTCTACCGGATACCCTGCAGCTGTGGACAAGTCTACAGAGGGAACACCAAACGCAGTGTTGCCCAAACTGAGTCAAAGAACATGAAAGGCACTGCAGACCCACTCAACCAGAGAAATCAGCCATAGCAGAGCCCTTGATGAACCAACCTGGACACAGTATATTACTTGAGAACACAGAAATGCTCGACCACTCCAACGACTATCATGTCGGACTATGCAGAGAAGCCATTGAAATTCACAAGCATGTGGACAACTTCAACAGAAAGGAGGAAACCATGAAAATGAGCACAATCTGGCTACCAGTATTACAAAACTGAAAAATCAGAACAGTAAATAAGAAGCAACACTCTGAAAACAGAAGAGTTCCAGGGGCAGCTAATGACTCTGAACAAAAGATGCCTCCAGGCAGGAAAAGCCAGGAGATGAACCTTTCCAATGCTAATTAAGGTGGTTAACTGCAACATTCACACTGGCTTCCAACTGACAAAGAGTTCTTCTCACACCCTGGACTTTCCACAGATATATATTAACCTTCCTTGCTTAGTTTCTCCATACCTCACAACTTCTGAGGATGCCTGCCATAGAGGTGGGCGAAACGTCAGAAGAGAATACTTCTGGAACATGGCCACACTGCCCAGAAAACATACAACAACCCTGAGAACCTTAGGCTGTTTCAAACAACACTGTAAACTATGGAAAACTATATCTTCTGCATAACCTGAAAGCAATGCATTCACTGAACTCATCCAGGTCTGATCAATAGGTGCCAAAAGCTTATTCTTTATGGCACTATTAATAATTGGTGGATTCGTGTTATTGGGGAGGCTTGGATTTGGGGGTGTGGAAGAAGAGAAGTTTCAGCAGATGGAGGAACAGCTGGTAGGGAGGGAAGTCAATGGGAGAGTGGCTGGATTTCGGCTTTCTGCCCTAAAAGGCTAAAATTCAGCTTGGAAAGGCCAGAAAGGTCTCTTCCAAAGTTGGGAGAGGACAAAGGTTCAGTTTGATTTGATTTAATGGGATTATTCAGCACACTTCTTCCTGGCCTTTTCCTATCAATGGAAGGACGCTGTTTGCTTTTTTGGGGGGCTGGACCTACACTGCCATACAATCCAGTTTGAAAGTACAGTAGAGTCTCACTTATCCAACATTCGCTTATCCAACGTTCTGGATTATCCAACGCATTTTTGTAGTCAATGTTTTCAATACATCGTGATATTTTGGTGCTAAATTCGTAAATACAGTAATTACTACGTAGCATTACTGCCTATTGAACTACCTTTTCTATCAAATTTGTTGTATAACATGTTGTTTTGGTGCTTAATTTGTAAAATCATAACCTAATTTGATGTTTAAGAGGCTTCTCCTTAATCTCTCCTTATGATCCAACATATTCGCTTATCCAACGTTCTGCTGGCCCGTTTATGTTGGATAAGTGAGACTCTACTGTACTGTATATACTTGAGTATAAACCTAGTTTTTCAGCCCCTTTTTTAAGACTGAAAAAGCCCCCCTCGGCTTATACTCGGGTGAGGGTCCTGGTTGACTTATATTTGGGTCAGCTTATATTCGAGAATATATGGTACATTTATTATTTTTCTTTATTATTATTATTGGTATTATTACATTTATTATTTTTCTTTATTATTGTTGCTACTATTACAATTATTTTACTCTATTATTATTATTATTATTATTATTATTTTATTATGACACAGCAAACAAGATAGATATGCTGGATTTCGTATCACAAAATCACAAGTTGAACACTTCCCAAGTGTCTAGGACTGTGTGATGTATTTTCGGATGATGCACGCAGATCCCAGTAGGGTGGCCTTTTGCAGCTGGCAGATCATAATTTTGTCAATGTCTATTGTTTCCAAATGCCAGCTGAGATCTTTTGGCATGGCACCCAATAATAATAATAATAATAATAATAATAATAATAATAATAATAATAATAATAATAATAATTACATTTATTATTTCACTCTGATCTTATTATTATTATTATTATTATTATTATTATTACATGCATTATTTTACTCTATTTATTACTTGAATTATTTTCCTGTATTTATTATTATTATTATTACATTTATTATTTTACTCAATTATTATTAAAAGGATACATAAGCACATTTACATTGAAGATGAGAATAATGATTTGATCAGAGTTGGACAGTCTTATCTTAAATTTGAGCTTTATGTAAATATTCAAAAACATTTCACCTACCGATGCCTCAATTAATGTAATTTTATTGGTATCTATTTTTATTTCTAAAATTTACCACCCTCGGCTTATACTGGAGTCAATTTTTCCCCAGTTTTTTTGTGGCAAAATTAGGTGCCTCGGCTTATATTCGGGTCGGCTTATATTCGAGTATATACGGTACATTATATGGCTGGTGTAGACCCATACTGATCATATAATGCAGTTTCAAACACTTTACAGTATCCTGTAAATATATTGGACTCTTGGTATGTGTCTGGGTTTGCTTCTAGGATGCCTGTGGATACCAAAATGCATGGATATGGCTTGGTACGATGGTGTTCTTTGTATAAAATGGCAAAATCAAGTTTTGCTTTTGGGAATTGTTATTTTGGAGGGGAGCGTCTGAAAACTGTGAATGGTGGAATCCATGGATACAGAATCCATGGATACGGAGAGCTGCACTATTTGAAAGGATGTCATATGGAGGAGGGTGCAAGAATGTTTTCTGCTGCGAAGACACTGAGCCATGGATTCACATGGCAGGAAAAAAGACTCCATCTAAATATTAGAAGAAAAAAAAACTTCCTGACTGTAAGAACAGCTCAACAGTGGAACTCACTGCCTTGGAGTGTAGTGAATGCTTAAGTTGTACATTCTTATACAATATCTGAAAAATATACACCACAATAAAGGTTCAAAACATAGAACACAATATGTATATTAGAGCATCATATACATAATAGTGTTAACAATAATACAAACAATAATACAACTGATAACCACATTCTGTCAGCTGTAGTGGCACACAGTTGTAACTTACAAAGATTTATAGACTGCAGTCATCCAGATTTAAATGCTACACAGAGCAGTTTTCAGTATAAAACATATATCAAACATATATCAACAAGACTCCAACCAAAGTTTGTTAGCAACACAGTATGTGTACATTCAGTCTCTCCAAATGCATGTAATATGCTGTAAAACTAAATATATCAGTGTGCAAATCAATTGGCTCAAACCTGGCTTGGAGTCAAAACAAATCAAAATCTCTGTAGTCTTGGAGCAATTCTGTAGGACTCCTCAGGTTGTAAATGCAGTCAATTAGCCGTTACTACTGGTTCCCAGGTTTACTCCAGTTTCATCTGGTAAGTGGCAATGTTTTGAATATCTGTATTGTTGGCTCAGCTTTAGAGAAGTTACATACTACTGACAATGCTGACATCAGAACTGGTCTCCTCAAAAGGGCTCACAGCCAGCTACTCTAAAATAACATCTATTTGACCATTTATTGTCAACAAACTGAAGCTACGGCTAATTGACTGCATTTACACCCTGCAGTCTATAAATCTTTGTAAGTTACGACTGTGTGCCACTACAGCTGACAGAATTTGGTTATCAGTTGTATTAATGTTAACATTATTATGTATATGATGCTCTAATATACATATTGTGTTCTATGTTTTGAACCTTTATCGTGGTGTATATTTTTCAGATAGAAAAACCTTTATCGTGGTGTATATTGTTTAGAATAGACAGCTGAGTTTAGTTATTATTGTACATTCTTATACGACAGAATGGGTTTGGACTGGATGGCACTTGGGGTTTTCTCCAACTCTTTGTTTCTAGAGACGCAGTTGAAACCTGCTTCGTTTTGAGTTGCGATGCTAAGTGCTGGTTGGTGCACAACCGTGCTTGTTCCTGGGGTAACATTTGATCACATCTACTTCAGCAAACATTGCTTTGCTGTTGCCGTTGTTAGGAAGACGTCTGTGCCGCTTCGCTGCAGCTTTGAGCTGCGGCTGCTCAGATGATGCAAAAGAAAATTACATTTGCGAAAATTAGATTAGTCAGCTCCGACTAGGCGGCCTGACCCACCCGAATGACTTTTGCCCAGACATTTCACAATCGGAGGCACACCCAGGCTGGAGCTGACATTTCTCCTCCTCTGGTTGGGAAGCTGGATTCATGGGGAATGCAGAGAGCCAGATTCAACAACCTATTTATTTATTTATTTATTTATTTATTTATTTATTTATTTATTTATTTATTTATTTATTTCTATCATTTCTACCCCGCACTTCTCACCTGCAGGGACTCAGGGCGGCTTACAGACTGGCAATTTATGCCAATACACCATAGTACAATAAAATAAACATTAAAACAGTTAAAACAATTATAATATACAATATACACAATTTAAAATAGTGCAAAACGCTTATGCCATTCGTCCAC
Source organism: Anolis carolinensis (assembly GCF_035594765.1). Classification (NCBI taxonomy): domain Eukaryota; kingdom Metazoa; phylum Chordata; class Lepidosauria; order Squamata; family Anolidae; genus Anolis; species Anolis carolinensis. The sequence continues at coordinate 6,841,428 of NC_085843.1, forward strand.
CAGACCTTGTACAAAAACCTTTATTCCAGAGTAAGTTGAAGCCAGTAAAGACTTATTCTTTAAGCACTTCCGCGCATAACCAGGTCTTCAGATTCTTTCTGAACCCCAGAAGGGATAGAGCTTGCCGGATGTCGCTGGGGAGGGAGTTCCACAGCCGAGGAGCCACCACCGAGAAGGCCCTGTCTCTCATCCCCACCACCCGCACCTACAAGGCGGGCGGGATCGAGAGCAGGGCCTCTCCAGATGATCTTAAAGTTCTCGTAGGCTCGTAGGAGGAGATACGTTCGGACAGGTAAGTTGGACCAGAACCATTTAGGGCTTTGTAGGCCAAAACCAGCACTTTGAATTGGGCTCGGTAGCATATCGGCAGCCAGTGGAGCTGGCTTAGCAGGGGGGTGGTACGCTTCCTGTAAGCCGCCCCAGTTATTAAACTGGCTGCCGCCCATTGTACTAGTTAGAGCTTCTGGGCCATCTTCAATGGCAGCTCCACATAGAACGCGTTGCAGTAATCCAGGTGGGATGTAACCAGAGTGTGGACCACCGTGGCCAAGTCAGACTTCCCAAAGTATGGGTGCAACTGGTGCACAAGTTGTGCAAATGCTTCCCTGGCCACCGCTGAGACCTGGGGCTCCAGGCTCAGCAATGAGTCCAGGAGAACCCCCAGACTGCGAACCTGTGTCTTCAGGGGGAGTGTGACCCCATCCAGCACAGGCTGTAACCCTATTCCCTGTTCAGCCTTACGACTGACCAGGAGGACCTCCGTCTTGTCTGGATTCCATTTCAATTTGTTCGACCTCATCCAGTCCGACACAGCGGCCAGACACCGGTTCAGGACCTGAACAGCCTCCTTAGTGACAGGTGGAAAGGAGTGACAGAGCTGGACATCATCTGCGTACAGATGACACCTCACCCCGAAACTCTGGATGATCTCTCCCAGCGGCTTTATGTAGATGGCGCCCCAGAAGGATACCGTGATCGACAGTATCGAAGGCCGCTGAGAGGTCCAGCAGAACCAGCAGGGACACACTCCCCCTGTCCAGTTCCCGGCGAAGATCATCGACTAAGGCGACCAAGGCTGTCTCGGTACCATGCCCCGGCCTGAAGCCAGACCTATGACAAGACAAGGATGCAGAAAGTGGCCTGTGTTACAAAATGTGCCCCAGCCAACTAAACGTGCGTCTCTACAGTGTACAATTGCTGCAATTTGACACCACCTGAATTGCCATGGCTCAATGTGATGGGATCCTGGGAGTTGTAGTTTGGCGAGGCGCCAACACTCTTTGACAGAGAAGTTGCAAAACTGCAGCTTCCAGGATTCCATCGCATTGAGAAGTGTCAGTTACACTGAGAATCCTAAACACTGCACTACAAATCTCAGGATTCCTGTGCTGCAAATCCCAGAATGAAATCATAGCACCTAAAGTGGTATTAAGAGTCCCGGTGGCGAAGTGTGTTAAAGCACTGAGCTGCTGAACTTGCAGACTGAAAAGTCCCAGGTTCAAATCCCGGGAGCGGGGTGAGCGCCCGCTGTCAGCTCCAGCTTCTGCCAACCTAGCAGTTCGAAAACGTGCCAATGTGAGTAGATCAATAGGTACTTCTCTGGCAGGAAGGTAACGGCGCTCCATGCAGTCATGCCGGCCACATGACCTTGGAGGTGTCTACGGACAACGCCGGCTCTTTGGCTTAGAAATGGAGATGAGCACCAACCCCCAGAGTCAGACATGACTGGACTTAACTTCAGGGGAAACCTTTACCTTTACCTTAAAGTGGTATTACAGCACTGCGATTGTATTGTAAAGCTATCACATGAATCAACTCAGCTTACTACAAAATACAATAATATAATATTTTGAGTGCTCCAAAACAATTGGTTCTGGAGCACTGATTACCTGGCTTGGGAAATGGCCAGAGGGGTTTTCACAGTCTTCCTGTTCTCAGGAGATTGTCTCCGCAGGGTCCTAGATATTTGGCTGTCTCTGGGCTACGTATTTGAAACATTTTATACATTTCACGTATAAGAAATAGATACAGTACACAATTGAAAGATACAAGTTACACTGAAAGTCATGAAAAATAGAAACAGTGTATTAAAGAGTTAGAAGCTATCGAGTATTTTGTGGGGTAAAGCTGCCACTGGTCCATTCGTGGTCTCCTAATGTCTTGAACTTGCAAAAATCTAGAAAAAATAAATCATATATTTATTTCTGAGCCATTGGAGAACTATAGATCCTCGAGGGTGGTTCCATGGTTCAACAACATTGCTATCCAGCTTATTAAGTGCCATTCTTTTTCACAATTAGTCCTTTGCACCCAAAGCATAATAACCACAATACCTTCCAATTTGGCTTCTAGTGAGAGTTCAGATTTGAACTCAAGCCAAAATGAGGGACTCAGGCTCAGATTAAAGACCTTGTAAAACTAGAACTACCAGGATTCCATAACATTAAACCATAGCCATTCAAGTTGTGTAAAATTGTATTAATTTACAGTGGAAATGCACCTTAATACGTTAAGACCAAGCCAGGTGCTGTTTTCTTAAGTAGTTTAATATATTTGTTTCATGGTTTTATTGGTTTTAACTATGTACCATATATACTCGAGTATAAGTCGACCCGAATATAAGCCGAGGCACCTAATTTTACCACAAAAAAACTGGGAAAACATTGACTCCAGTATAAGGCGAGGGTGGTAAATTTCAGAAATAAAAATAGATACCAATAAAATTACATTAATTGCGGCATCAGTAGGTGAAATGTTTTTGAATATTTACATCAAGCTCAAATTTAAGAGAAGACTCTCCGACTCTGATCAAATTCTTATTCTCATCTTCTTCAATGTAAATGTGCTTATGTATCCTTTTAATAATAATAAAGTAAAATAATACATGGAATAATAATAAATACAGGAAAATAATACATGTAATAATAGAGTAAAATAATAAATGCAACAACAACAACAACAACAATAATAATATCAGAGTGAAATAATAAATGTATGAATAATAACAATAAAAATAGAGTAAAATAAATGTAATAGTAGCAACAATAATAGAGAAAAATAATAAATGTAACAATACCAATAATAATAGAGAAAAATAATACATGTACCATATATTCTCGAGTATAAGCTGACCCAAATATAAGCCAACCAGGACCCAAATATAAGCCAAGGGGGGCTTTTTCAGTCTTAAAAAGAGGGCTGAAAAACTAGCCTTATACTCAAGTATATACAGTATTTTAATATATCTACATTAAATTCTATTTTAATGTTTATGTGCATTACGTTTTAATTCACGCATTATGGTTTTTAATGTTATCCATTTTTACTCTCCTTTGACAGAGAAAAAGCAGGGTAAAAATACTACTACCACTACTACTACTACTACTACTAATAATAAACAGGAACCATAAGGGAAATAGATATGATCCACAAATGTACAGACACGTCTTTAAGCACCAAAGTCACAAGAATCCATGCTATCATATTTCCTATGTTTACGTATACAGTAGAGTCTCACTTATCCAACACTCGCTTATCCAACGTTCTGGATTATCCAACGCAATTTTGTAGTCAATGTTTTCAATATATTGTGATATTTTGGTGCTAAATTCATAAATACAGTAATTACTACATAGCATTACTGCATATTGAACTACCTTTTCTGCCAAATTTGTTGTCTAACATGATGTTTTGGTGCTTCATTTGTAAAATCATAACCTAATTTGATGTTTAATAGGCTTTTCCTTAATGCCTCCTCATTATCCAACACATTCGCTCATCCAACATTCTGCCGGCCCGTTTATGTTGGATAAGTGAGACTCTACTGTACTTGGGAAAGCTGGGCAGTGGAAAAAGGCTGATAGGAAGAAAACCAACTCATTTCAAATGTGGTGCTGTAGATATAATGGGCTGTTATAAAATATGAATAAATGGGTGCTAGAGTCAATCAAATCTGAACTCTCACTAGAAACCAAATTGGAAGGTGTGGTTATTGTGCTTTGGACATATCATGGGTGCAAAGGACTAATTGTGAAAAATAATGGAACTTAATAAACTGGATAAATTGAACTTAATAAACTTAATAAACCCCCCCTCCCCGAGGATTTATAGTTCTCCAAGGGCTCAGAAATAAATATATGATCTACTTTTTCCAGACTTTTGCAAGTTCAAAGCATTAGGAGATCAGGAATGGACCATTGGCAGCTTTACCCCACAAAATACTCTATAGCTTCTAACTCTTTAATACGTTGTTTCTATTTTTCATGACTTTCTGTATCACTTGTATCTTTCAGTTGTGTACGGTATTTATTTCTTATATGGGAAATGTATAAAATGTTTCAAGATGTAGCCCAGAGACAGCCAAATATCCAGGATCTCTCCTGAGATCAGGAAGACTGTGAAAACCCCTCTGGCCATTTCCCAAGCCAGGTAATCATCGGGTCCATTGTTTATGTGTATACAAAGATAGGTGACTTCCTGTACCAACCCAGATAAAGTTATATATGAGGGTTGAACGAAAAGTAATGCCTCCCCCTTCGTAACTCCTCAATAGATAGCAGTATTGGTAAGTGGCAGGTCCTGGCTTGTTCAGTAGACTCTCCTCTACAGTTCCATTTGGCGGGAAGCCTTAGCATTGAACGGTTGTGTTGTTAAAGTGTGAAGTATGGATCCCTGTGCAGAAGTTTGGTCAATGCAACTTAAGCAATGTGCAGTCACTGAATTCTTGACAGCAGAAGGTGTCACCCCAAAGGAGATTCATCAGAGAATGCAAGCTGTTTATGGGGATTGTGTTGATGTGAGTCCTGTGCATCGTTGGGCGAGTAAGTTTAAAGATGTTGAGGTGGGAACATCTGAGTTGCGTGACAAAGAGTTGGATGTCCTGTGACAGCAACCACCGAGTTTCACAATGGTAGTGTAGTAGTAAATGGTAGTGTAGATCCAGCCTCATATAATCTACTTCAAAGGAAATAATCTGGATTCTTTGATAGTATAGATCCTTCCTCAACTGAGTTTGCAAGACCAAGGTAATGCTGTTGGCGAGCAAAGCTCTTGGAGGATTCTTGTTCATAGGATCTCAATAAGTCAGTGATATTGTTCATTGCCTTCCAGTTGACTTTGATTTGGGTGACCCTATCAATGAGAGACCTCTAAGTCACCTGCTCCTCAATCTCCTGTCTTAAATCTTGCAGACACAGGGCAACCATGGCTTCTTTGATGAAGCCGGAACAACAACAAAACCACTTGTTGTGACTCAGCTGGAACCTCAGATTGACTTTGATGAGGATGATGGGATTCAGGTTCAAAGTCAGTTTCAAAATGTTCCTGTTGCAGAAGATGAGGAACAGAGAGTGCAAGTTCATTTTCCCACAGCAAGGAATGAGGTTGTTGATACTGAAACTAGCCAGGTGCAAATGGACTTGGGAAAGGAGGACAGTTCTCAGTCTGATAACGAGGCTCAGCAAACTAACGAGCAGGCTGACCTTGACGAAACAGGTTCCTTAGATTGAGCTGCCTGTTTGGAATTCAGGGTTCGGAGGAGTGTGAGAATTGCAAACAATTACCCTCCTATCCTTCCGGAAGAGCCTAAAAACCTGGCTCTTCCAAAAGGCCTTTGATGTTTAATTGTTGTGGGTTTGATTTATCTGCCCATTCTAAAATAGCTCCATTGTTGATGCGTTGCCATTATTACATTGCACTTTATTGTCCATTTTAGCTGTGAAACTACCTCTCCCCATTTCGGAATATTCTGCACTTTGGCCTAGATCTATGAATTAGTCTCCTGTTTTTAACATTTTATGCTGCATGTTGATTTTAATGACTGTTTTATTGATGCTGATGTTTTTATTGTTGGGATAATTGTGTTATTGTTTTGTTTTTGTTATTATATTGTTGTATCGGGCAAGGCCCCATGTAAGCCGCTCTGAGTCCCTTCGGGGAGATGGGGCGGGGTATAAAAATAAAATTATTATTATTATTATTATTATTATTATTATTATTATTATTATTATTATTATTATTATTAAGGCCAGAGAAATGCTTTCATGCTTCGCAAAGGGTATTAAAGCAATGTGTTTGGAGACAAACCTTTGTCAAAGCAACTTTTGTTCAACCAAGAAACAAATTCTCGTTTTGCTGGATTATCTTGCAGCTTTTGTGTTCATGTTCTTGGGACCTTGTCATGCTCTAACGGGACTTTGTTTATTCCTTGTGATTTCTTGAATTATTTTCTAAGGCTTTATTTTGTAATGATCTTTTGGAACTTTACTTTTGCTTTTAAAGAACTTTTTTATCTTCTATTTTCTAATAAACTAAAAAGACTTCAACCTGTGTGCAGTTTGGTGTGTAAAGCAAGGTGAAGCTAACCTGAGGTGCGACACCACTGATGTAAATCATGTTTGGAAGCATCTGGAAATACATCATTTGAAAGCAGTGAACCTACTGGGAAATGACCACAGTCGCTCTGTTTTGATCAGACCTGCTGGTTCCTCTTAATGGAATAGTCCCTCTCGGGACAGAATTAGCGTAAATGTGGTGGTGGCCCTTTCGGCCATCAGTTAAAACCTACTTATTTGCCCTGACGTTGTTGATTATTGAGTTTTCATCTGGCTGAACACTCGTTCCTCTTAATGTTATTGTCTTGTTGAATATTTTCCACTGATTTACAAACAATGCAGTGTGTTAGTTCAGGTTATTAGAGTCTTTGTAGGTAGTTTAAAAATTCTGTAAGCCAACAGAGCTCATTAGAAACCTATTTGTACTTTTATTATTTGCTGTCAAAAGCCTGCAGCGAGCATGGACTGGCTGTTGAATGTAATAATTTTGAAGTTTGTCCTCTTATATAGTTTCCCCCTCTTAAAACCCACTTGACATTTTCCAGTGTGGACTCATGGTTTTCAAGTGTGCAATTCAATGTTTTCTTAGAGATATATTTTTAAAGATGGTCAGTTGTATAACCATAGGTTGTTTTGAATGACCTTGTGTTTAAAACCAGTTGGAGTGACAGGAAAATTAGTAGAAAAGGGGTTAATGATTTTAATTAATCATTAATGAACCAAAACAAATAATTCAATTATTTTTGCATTAGGAGCGGGTAAACGTAACCATGAGAGGAGGTTTTCTGAGGACCGGTAATTCTAGGCTGCATCATAGGAGTAGAGTGACTGGATTGAAATACAAGGGTTGAATGAAAAGTAATGCCTCCACCTTCGTAACTCCTCAACAGATGTCAGTACTGATCTGTGGCAGGTCCTGGCTTGTTCAGTAGACTCTCCTCTACAGTTAGTTCCATTTGGTGGGAAGCCTTAGCATTGAACGGTTGTGTTGTTAAAGTGCAAAGTATGGAACCCTGCACAGACGGTTCCATTTGGTGGGAAGCCTTAGCTTTGAACGGTTGTGTTGTTAATGTGTGAAGTATGGAACCCTGCGCAGACGGTCGGTCAATGCGACTTAAGCAATGTGCAGTCACTGAATTCTTGACAGCAGAAGGTGTCACCCCAAAGGAGATTCATCAGAGAACGCAAGCTGTTTATGGTGATTGTGTTGATGTGAGTCCTGTGCATCATTGGGCAAATAAATTTAAAGATGTTGAACATCTGACTTGTGTGACAAACAAAGAGTTGGACGTCCTGTGACAGCAACCACCGAGTTTCACAAGCCAAAGGTTGACAGATTGATTCAGGATGATCGTCGTATCACTCAGAGAGAAATTTCAAGCATAATCGGCATTTCACAAGAATGTGTGGGTCACATTATTGCTTTGCTTGGCTATCAGAAGATCTGTGCACGATGGGTACCCAGGATGCTGATGCCTGAAATGAAAGCGCACAGACTGAAATTTGCCAGGAATTCCTCTTGTGTTATGAGAATGAAGGTGACGCCTTTCTCCTTCTGCTGTCAAGAATTCAATGACTGCACGTTGCTTAAGTTGCATTGACCGACCGTCTGCGCAGGGTTCCATACTTTGCACGTTAACAACACAACCATTCAATGCTAAGGCTTCCCGTTAAATGGGACTGTAGAGGAGAGTCTCCTGAACAAGCCAGTACCTGCCTCAGACCAGGATTGCCGTCTGTTGAGGAGTTATGAAGGCGGAGGCATTATTTTTCATTCAACCCTCGTAAGTTTTTCAACAAGGCTAGATGGTCATCTGTCAGGAATGCTTGGATTGTGTCTTTCTTCATTGAAGGAAGAGTTTGGACTGGATGGTCTTTTGGAGGTCTATGATTATATGATTCTAGGTTTATGATTCTATGAGTCTATGATTAGCAACTGCTCTTCAATTTGCATTCTTTTTCAGCCCCTAAATCCATAATCAAGGGATGTATCTACACTATAAAATTAACACACTCTTTGAAGTGCTATGGATTAATGCTATGGAGTCCTGGGAGTTGTAGTTTTATTAGACCTTTTCTGCCAAAAAAGTACTTGTGCATCACCAAACTTCAACCCCTTTTCTGCTGCCATATAAAATCCAGATTATCTGCTCTGAACTGGATTATATGGCCATGTAGAAGGGGCCTTAAACTTCCATCATTCCATAGCATTGACTGGTGTCGAACTGTATTTGTTCTGCAAAGAGCCTGTGGGACTTCACAGGGGGGAAAGTAGCCCTTGAGGTTTTCGGTTCATTTAAATGATTTCTTTGCAAAACCAGTTGCATCAGAGCTGAGGGTGGCGGGAATCATCCTAGAGCAGAAGGCTCTGCAATGAGATTTGTGCTTGGATTTCTGATGCATTGATTTCAATGGTTCCCCAATGGACACAGGGCTGCCGGTGCAGAGAGAGTCTTATCAGGGAAGCCTCGTTTCAACAGCTGTGCTTTTCTTGAGGGAGATGTTTTGATATGCTAATCGGCGCCTGTCATATTTTGCAAAAGACACGTCGCAGACCCCGACCCCTTCATTTGCACGCCATCTGACAAATGCTCTTCTCTCGTGAATATGCCAGCATTTCACTAAATCATAGAATCATAGAGTTGGAAGAGACCACAAGGGCCATCCAGTCTAACCCTGTTCTACCAGGAAGAAACAATCAAAGCACCCCAGACAGATGGAGTCATGGCTAGCACAGCAGGTTAAACTGCCAGTTACAGAAAATCTCGCCAACTGGAAGATTGGCAGTTCAAGCTGCGGGTAAGGGTAAGCTCCCGCTGTCAGCCCTAGCGTCTGCTTACCTAGCAGTTCGACAACAGCAATGTGAGTAGATAAATAGGTACTGCTCTGGCAGGGTGATAAAAGGTGTCCCTGAAAACATGTCTGCAATTTGATCAGGAAGGTGTTCATGAACAACAGGCTCCTTGGCATGGAAAATTGAAACAACAGCTCTTCCCCATTTTTATTTATTTATTTATTAAACTTGTATACCGCTACTCCCAGTTGGCTCGGAGCGGTTTACAGAAATAGATTAAAACAATACACTTGGCTTTAAATTAACAATAAACACAATAAAAACAACAATAAAAGCAACAATAAAAACAGACATAGCCCTGAGTTTTTCACCCATTGAAAGCTTGTTGGAAGAGCAAGGTTTTGCAGGCTTTCCGAAAGGCAAGTAGGTCTCGGGTGGTTCGGGTTTCAACTGGCAAGGCATTTCATAAATAAGGGGCTACAATCGAGAAGGCTCTCTGCCTAGTGGAAGACAAATGATAAGTCCGTATGTTAGGGACTTCAAGCAAATTTTGGTCTTCAGACCGAAGTAATCTCTGGGGTTGGTAGGGGTTGGCTGAGGCGTGTACAGCCTCCAGATGCTGGAGATGGAAAAAAGAGGAAAACCTTGCCTCTGTTTATGTACTGTCTGTCTTTGTTGTCAATTGTATAATGACATTGAATGTTTGCTATATATGTATCTGTAAACCGCTATGAGTTCCCTCTGGGAGATAGAGCGGAATATAAATATAGTGTATTGTTATTATTGACACAACGACACAGTATGACACAGCAAACAAGAGAGACATGCTGGATTTCGTATCACAAAACCACAAGTCGAACACTTCCCGAGTGTCTAGGACTGTGTGATGTATTTTCGGATGATGCATGCAGATCCCAGTAGGGTGGCCTTTTGCAGTTGGCAGATCGTAATTTTGTCAATGTCTATTATTTCCAAATGCTGGCTGAGATCTTTTGGCATGGCACCCAGTGTGCCGATCACCACCGGGACCACCTGCACTGGTTTCTGCCAGAGTCTTTGAAGTTCGAACTTGAGGTCCTGATAGCGGCTGAGTTTTTCCTGTTGTTTTCGTCAATGCGACTGTCACCTGGGATGGCGACATCAATGATCCAAATCTTTTTCTTTTCCACAACTGTGATGTCTGGTGTGTTGTGTTCCAGAACTTTGTCAGTCTGGATTCGGAAGTCCCACAGTAACTTTGTGTGCTCATTTTCCAATACTTTTGCAGGTTTGTGATCCCACCAGTTCTTTACTTCAGGGAGGTGGTACTTGAGGCATAAGTTCCAATGAATCATTTGGGCCACATAGTTGTGCCTCTGTTTGTAGTCTGTCTGTGCGATTTTCTTACAGCAGCTGACGATATGATCAATGGTTTCGTCAGTTTACTTTCAGAGTCTGCATTTTGGGTCATCAGCTGATTTTTCGATCTTGGCCTTAATTGCCTTTGTTCTGATGGCTTGCTCCTGGGCTGCAAGGATCAGGCCTTCTGTCTCCTTCTTCAGGGTCCCATTCGTGAACCAGAGCCAGGTCTTCTCCTTATCAGCTTTTCCTTCAATTTTGTCAAGGAACTTTCCATGCAATGTTTTGTTGTGCCAGCTGTCAGCTCTAGTTTGTAATGCGGTTTTCTTGTATTGATTATTTGTCTGTTGTGCTTTGAGGAGTTTCTGGTTTTTGACTTCAATCAAAGCAGGTTCTTCACTTTGCCTTACATTTTCTGCCAGGGCATGTTCTTCTTCTTTGACTGCTTGTTTATGTTTTATTATTATTATTATTATTATTATTATTATTATTATTATTATTGACATTCAGCCACTGCTTGAAAACCTACAGAGAAGGAGACTCCACCACATAGTTTTTCAACCAATTGGGAGCTGGCACAGGTTTCTTGAATAGTTGTCAAATGAAATAAAAATGCTTTGTATTTGCAATTGTGTTGCATCAGTACTTTGGAGTGTTTTCTCTGCTGACATCCTCTTTGGCCATTGAGAATAAACCTCTGGTTTTGCCTTCTACTCATTAGTGTCTGATTTGGCATTCTGGGAAGCTAGATATGCTGGGCTTCCGAACCCATGGTTCTTGTGGTAGCTGAAACCACTCAACAATAATGCAATTTGGAACTTCATTATATGGTCAGTGTAGACCAATATGATGCAGATTAACTGCATTGAACGGGTCTTACGTTGACCATATAATACAGTGCCAAACTACATTATATGGCAGTGTAGATTCAGCTTCAGAACAGTTGTGACTTTCTTGCAAAGCAAAGTATTAATATAATGGCATTTAACGTTCTCAGTACAACACTCTGATGCCTCACCAAACAAGATATATCATGATTCCATGGGATTCCATGATAGCAGTTAAAGAGGACTTAAAGGGTACATCCACATGATCAAATTAATTCACTTTGACACCACTTTAAATGCCATTGTTCAATACTATGGATTCATGAGAATTATAGTGTGCTGAGGTTCCAGCAGTTCCTCACTAAAATACAAATCTCAGGATTCCATCGCACTGAGCCATGGCAATTCAAGTAGTGTCAAACTGTTTTAATTCTACAGTGTAGATGCACCCAATGTTTGCATTGAATTGCACGCCAGTTTATAAATAATAAACACTAGCCTTCTGCTATTCAGGTCAGGGGTTTGCTTTGTGCAAACCATACAGAATGTGCAATTCATATCTCAGCTGCAAACAGGAAAGGAATTTGGCAAGAAAAAATCCCAGGGACTTCCCTTCTCATCATTCCTTCCCAAACAGTCATAGCAAAGGTTGCCAAAGGATGGATGTGCTGGGATTACGTAAGGGAACAGGCCTGTGTGCGTATCAGATATTTAGGAAAATATTTGCTACATACACACACTTCTAGTTGCATAGTGCAAGCTTCGTGGAATAGGGGAGGATTTCAGCTTTTGCTCTCCTTTTGTCCTCTAGAGATCTGTAAGTTTTAGTTGGAGGGGACAATGGAAGAAGGTGGTGGTAGAATACTTGTGCTGGATTCACTGACTGGGAAGATCATGTGTTCATTCTACACTATAGAATAAATGCAGTTTGACACCACTTTAACTGTTGAGGCTTAGTGTCTATGGGATCCTGAGATTTGTAATTTGGTGGGGCACTGTAATGAAGTGTGAATTTTTTGGTTTACAGATGCTATGTTTAATTGTGTTTTACAAGGGTCAATATTTCAGTTATTGCATCTCTGCACTCAGGAGTTGGTTGCCATGGAGAAGTGGGCGGAGCCAACTGTCATTTTGTTGGAGAAGTGCAGGTTTAAAAAGAAGCAGTCTGTGCCCTGATGAGATACAGGGAAGACTGATCCTCAGTTGAAAAATCAGGGAGACTCAATTGCTTATTTTTGAGTCAGTTTACCTTATTTTAAGGTAGTCTGTCTCCTGATAAGGAACAGATAATCTGTGATTGTAATTCACAGGGTGACTGCGGTTTAAAAGCAGTAGAGAAAGAAGTGACATTTTAAGGAGTTTGAAACACCTCATTCTAGCTTTGCGACTGTTAATCAAAGTGCCTCTAAGTAGAAACGTTATTGTAACCACTAAGCTCTGTGCCTGAATAAACTTGTTATTGTTCTTCAAACATCTCAGCCTCTGTCACATATATTACCTTCAAGAGTAAACTAGAAGAAGGAAGAAAAACAAAATTTAAAAGGTCTCCTCTCTGAGTAGCTAGTGGCTGCATCTTCCCATAGTGGTGGCAAGCGTTGATAATCCCCTTTACATCTGGTGGCAGCATTATAAAGACTTTATAATTTGGTGGCAGCATTTAATTAAACATCTTTACATTGGTGGAGCGGTTATATAATTAATTAATAATTCCTCTTCTCCACAGGCACCCACCTTCTTTGGAAGAGAAGGCTAAAGACGTGGTAAAACTATAACTCCCAGGATTCCAAAACATTGAACCATGGCAGTTAAAGCAGTATCAAACTGCACTAATTCTGCTGTGTAGACACAACTTAGGACTGCAGGAGATAAGGGTATACCATATATACTAGAATATAAGCCGACACGAATATAAGCCGAGGCATTTAATTTTACCACAAAAAAACTGGGAAATCATTGACTCAAGTATAAGCCGAGGGTGGTAAATTTCAGAAATAAAAATAGATACCAAAAAATTACATTAATTGAGGCATCAGTAGGTTAAATGTTTTTGAATATTTACATCAAGCTCTAATTTAAGATAAGACTGTCCAACTCTGATTAAATCATTATTCTCATCTTCTTCAATGTAAATGTGCTTATGTATCCTTTTAATAATAATAGAGTAAAATAATACATGTAATAATAATAATAATAATAATAATAATAATAATAATAATAAATAATACAGGAAAATAATACATGTAATAATAGAGTAGAATAATAAATATAATAATAATATAGTAATTTTCAAGTGTAAGCGAACAGAATTTTGGCACCCCCCTCCAAACCAATCACTGAAAAATAAAAGTGTTGGATAAGTGAAAATGTTGGATAATAAGGAGGGATTAAGGAAAAGCCTAAATAAAGAACAACACTCTGAAAACAGGGGAAATCCAGACAGGAAACAATCAGGGCCAGCTAACACCTCCCAAGAAAAGATTCCTCCAGGCAGGAAGCAGCCAGGCTTTGAAGCTGCAAGGCTATTCAATGCTATTCAAGGTGGCCAATTGCAACATTCACACTTGCCTCAAGCAGACAAGAGTTTTTTCTCCCACCCTGGATATTCATTCCACAGATACATAGACCCCACTTACCTAGTTTCTAACAGACTTCACTACCTTTGAGGATGTCTGTATAGATGTGGGAGAAACGTCAGGAGAGAATGATTCTGGAACATTATCATACAGCCAGGAAAACTCACGGCAACTCAGTGATTCCGGCCATGAAAGCCTTCGAATCCATGGTTGAATCCATGGTTGCAGAATTTTTGGATTAAACTCTTGCATCTGGATGATACAGGCGTTGAGTTTCCTTCTCCTCTTGAGGATCCGTTCCAAATAACAATAATTCTTGGAAGAACAAAAAGCTTGCAGCTGGAGTAAAGAAGCCGACTCACTCAATTACAAACCCCAGGAAAGAAAGGTATGGAAAATCTTTCTTGCATCTTTGTAAATTAATATGTTTTTCAAGTTCAACTGTTTCTACGTTTGGTCTTTTTTGCAGCTGCTCTGACATCCCTTTCCCTTCAGTACTCCATGTTCTTCTCGCTCTCATATTATTTCTTCTTAAAACAGGATTGGAAATTTAGAACCACCAGGATCCTGCTGGAAACTTTCATCTTCTAGGGGTACATCTGCACTGCAGAATCAATGCAGTTTGACATCACTTTAATGCATCCCCAGATAGCATGACGGCTGAGGATGATGAGAGTTTCAATCTGAGATAGAATCCTAGATTTGGAAGAGACTTCACGGGCTACCCAGTCCAACCCCATTCTGTCAAGAAACAGCAAAGTCACATTCAAAACACTCCTGATAGATGGCCATCCAGTCTCTGCTTAAAAGCAGAGAAGGAGCCTCCACCACACTCCAGGGCAGAGAGTTCCACCGCTGAACAGCTCTCACAGTGAGGAAGTTCTTCCTGATGTTCAGGTGGAATCTCCTTTCCTGTAGTTTGTAGCCATTGTTCCGTGTCCTAGTCTGCAGGGCAGCAGAAAACAATCTTGCTCCCTCCTCCCTATGACTTCCCTTCATGTATTTGTACATGGCTATCATGTCTCCTCTCAGCCTTCTCTTCTGCAGGCTAAACATGCCCAGCTCTTTAAGCCGCTCCTCATAGGGCTTGTTCTCCAGACCCTTCATCATTTTAGTTGCCCTCCTCTGGACGCTTTCCAGCTTGTCAACATCTCCCTTCAACTGTGGTGCCCAGAATTGGACCCAGTGTGATTCCAGGTGTGGTCTGACCAAGGCAGAATAGAAGGATAGCACGACTTCCCTGGATCTAGGCACTAGGTTCCTATTGATGTAGGCCAAAAATCTCATTGCATTTTTTTGCCGCTGCATCACATTGTTGGCTCATGTTTAACTTGTTGTCCACGAGGACTCCAAGGTCTTTTTTGCACACACTGCTGTCAAGCCAGGCATCGTCCCCATTCTGTATCTTTGCATTTCCTTTTTTCTGCCGAAATGAAGTATCTTGCATTTGTCCCTGTTGAACTTCATTTTGTTAGTTTCGGCCCATCTCTCTAGTCTGTCAAGATCGTTTTGAATTCTGCTCCTGTCTTCTGGAGTGTTAGCTATCCCTCCCAGTTTGGTGTCATCTGCAACCTGGATGATCGTGCCTTCTAACCCTTCGTCTAAATCGTTAATAAAGATGTTGAACAGAACCAGACCCAGGACGGAGCCCTGCTGATGGCACTCCACTTGTCACTTCTTTCCATGATGAAGACGATGCATTGGTGAGCACCCTTTGGGTTCGTTGGCTTAACCAATTACAGATCCACATAACTGTAGCTTTGTCTAGCCCACATTTTACTAGTTTGTTGGCCAGAAGGTCATGAGAGACGTAGTCGAAGGCCTTACTGAAATCCAGATAAGTCCATCCACGTCGTTCCCTGAATTTACCCAGCTTGTAACTCTATCTAAGATGTCTTGTGGTGGTTGAGTTGGAGCTCACTGACTAAGCCATAAATGTGGGTGAAATATCAGCTTGCCAATGGCAATATTCGCACTTACCTCCAACAGACAAGAGTTTTTTCTCCCATCCAACATATATACAAACCCCACTTGCCTAGTTTCCAACAGACCTCACAACCTCTGAAGATGCCTGCCATAGATGTGGGCGAAACGTCAGGAGAGAATGCTTCTGGAACATGGCCATACAGCCCAGAAAACTCACAGCAACCCAGTGATTCTGGCCATGAAAGCTTTCGACAACACATCATACAAGCCAGTTTTCAAATAATTTCAGTGATTTGAGGAAACTGACAAGTATCTCCAGACTCTGTAAGAATAATAATCTAGTTCCTCCCTTCCAGCAGATGTTTCTTGTTAGAGTTGCCCCAAGACATTTTGGCTTTTTTCAGCTATTTTAAAGAAAAGAGAAAGGGAAAAAAGAAAGGAAAATCAAAGGAAGAGATGAAAGTAGAAAAGAAGAAAAAATGTGAGAGAAGGATGAAAGAAGAAAGAAATGAAAAGTGGAAGAGAGGAATGAAAGAAGAAATGAAAGGAAAAAATGAAGAGAAGGATGAAAGAAGAAAGAAATGAAAAGTGGAAGAGAAGAATGAAAAGAAATGAAAGGAAAAAATGAAGAGAAGGATGAAAGAAGAAAGAAATGAAAAGTGGAAGAGAGGAATGAAAAAAGAAATGAAAGAAAAAAGAAGGGAATGATGAAAGAAGAAAGGAAAAGTCAAAGAGAGGGATGAAAGAATGATAGGAAAAGTGGAAGGGAAGGATGAAAGAGGAAAAAAAACTAAAAGGAGAGATGTAAGCAGAAAGGTTGGAAAAGTGGAAGCGAGGGATGGTTTGATTCAACACAGATTGTTTGCCTATTTTTGTTTTTCTAGGTGAATCTACAGTGTTTAACCCCGAAAGCCGGTTTCTCATTGAGGTTCAGAGGCGAGGAGATGAAATGCACAGATTGTATTTTGCAAAATAATTTTGCAGACAGCAGCTTGAAAAGAAGTGCCACCCCGAATGAGGTTTCACTTGGGATTCTTATAGTTTTGCAGGAACGATTTCATGCCTCTACGCATCTGGAGCCCCCGGTGGCACAGCAGGTTAAAGTGCTGAGCTGCTGAACTTGCTGACCGAAAGGCTGGTGGTTCTAATCTGGGGAGGGGAGTGAGCTCCCGCTGTTAGCCCCAGCTCCTGCCAACCTAGCAGTTCAAAAACATGTAAATATGAGTAGATCAATAGGTACTGCTCTGGTGGGAAGGTAACGGCGCTCCATGCAGTCATGCCGGCCACATGACCTTGGAGGTGTCTATGGACAACGCTGGCTCTTCGGTTTAGAAATGGAGATGAGCACCAACCCTCAGAGTTGGACACGACTCGACTGTTGAAGTGGGAATGATTGTATATAGAGTTGTTTAAATGTAATTGAGTTATAGTGTTGCAATGTGAGCTGGTGATTGCATCATGCACTGTCTGCTGTCCATTATGCGAGTGTGTAAAGAGTTAACTGTGTATTGCATCAGACAGCAGAGGTGATTATAAATAACTCCCCTCTGCTCTCTGCCTCTCTGAATTCTGTCTGTATATATCGTCTTGAGAGTTTTCCGTTTGTTAGTAAACCTTTTGTAGATAGCCAAACAGGCTTCAGCCTCTTTATTGGTGCCAGTGATTTTCGTTGATCTTCCGCTGCATGTGTGTTTATCCAAACCGCGCGCTCCGACATAGACTTCATGTCAGGGGAAAACCTTTACCTACCTACCTAAGCACCTTTCTGTTCCCATGCCTTCTTCACTTTCATCCCCCTTTCATCCTCCATAGCATTTTGATCAGAGGTTTATCAAAATGGTTTAGGAAAGCAAATTTCCCCACAATTTCCCAATTACAATCATTCAATATATCAGTATACCATCTGAGCCGTTTTTGTTGGTGTATGTTCTTGTTAGAGGGAAATGTTAGATCAATTGTTTGCTGTTTGGATTGTGCATCTGTATGTTCCAGCGAGCTTTCCAGCAGCACATGAGTTCATTACCAGCCAGCCCTGATTGACTGCCTGCAGGGCCAATAGGTCAAGTCTTCCAGTTTCAACAGCATGGACGGAACATTCGTCATGGACAGTGGAATGTTGGGTGTTGCCAGTGTGTGCTGATAGCTGACAGCGAAGAGAGAGGACATACTTTACCCTTGCAGGGAAGCATGAGTCCAGAGAACGATGGTGTTTGTTATTGTAGCTGTAAATACTTACTTAGGCGAACCCTTGTAGTTCGAGGATGATGGTCCCCCATTTCTTGGAAGACGCCTGTGCGTGATTTTTTTTTAATGTGTGGAGGTCAGTGCATGGCTGGTCAACACACAGCCTTCACAGATTGAGGTCCCAGCAATGGTATGATTAACACAATGAGAGTGGCTTCTCAGTCTTCTTCCACCTTCACAGCCGTTGTAACATGTATCATGTTATCTTCCGCCTGCTCCGCCGTTGAGGTCTTTGGGTCTTCGGATTGTTCTTGGTCTGGATCCTCCCCTGTGGCCACTCCTAGGAGTGTGTGACTCCCGTGGTTGTGCCCGCAGGTTCATTGGAACACGCAAGCCCCCTCACCACGTCAAGATGACAATCCATTGAGCTGTAAATACTTGTAAATAAATAAAGTCTTAGAACCGCTGGGATCAGCAGAATAACAACCAAGGTGTCGTTTATTGGTGTTGCTTTCTCTGGATGCTTAAGCGGTCTGACTGGAGAGGAGAAGGTGAGAGGACCTGTCTCACCAATAAATCAGGGTGTTTCGAGCTGCGATTTAAAATCCCCTGTCAGTTTTGAAGTCTCAATTTGGCCCAATCAATCAAAATAAAACTACATCAAAATGCTATTTCCAATCCCTACATCTGAGATGGCTGTCAGTTGGGGCTTTATTGTCCTGCCTGTGGCTTGACATTCTCAGAACTTCAAATGATCCCTTTTTGCGCCTTTAAGAAAGTGATGGGCCGTTTATTGCTGGGTTCTGTTTCCTTGCTTGTGTCTTATTGCCCTGCCACCCCGTGTTTCCTTATGGCAAAATCTTCAATCGATTTCTTCTAACAATAAAGACTAAGACTACTTATTTAACCAAACTTACTCTTCATGCTATTGCTATTTATTAATCCAGTTAAATGAAATTAAATCAGGTGTGTGTTCCTTGTCCCCTTCAGTAGGATTCCATTGCAGTGAGCCACAGTAGTTCAGGTGGTGTCAGGTTGCATTAATCATACAGTGTGAATGCATCCTAGGTGTGTTTAATCAAGACATTTAAAAACTCTGCATTGTGTTTTGTTTGAAACGGGAAATTGCCTCGGTTGCTGGATTGTTCTAGCTGCACAACACTTCACTGCCTGCAAATATGATCAATTGGATTTACATCTGTTCCCATCGCTGTTTTTTCTCAAGAAAGAGACTGTTAAACCGCCTGGTTAATAAGTTACTAGTGGATCATGGGAGGGCACTGCTTTACAATCAAACATTTCCTAAGTCTGTGAAGGCTCTGCTTTGACTCTGTGCAGATAAGCTCACAGGTTTATAGAGATCCAAAACTCACGTGTAGAGGTCAGATACATGAGGTTTTAATTTGCTTCAGAGCTTCTCTGTTCGGTCTGGTTTTAACCAGATATCCTGTCAATGTGCAATGCTAACTTCTATTCACGTGGATCTAATCTTATGGTCCAGGTGAACAGATTCAAACTGGAATACGCCAGCAAAGACAAAAACTGATGGATGCATTTACACCAGGCATATGGGCAAACTTTGGTCCTCCAGGTGTTTTGGACTCCAACTCCCACCATTCCTAACAGCCTCAGGCCCTTTCCTTTCCCCCTCAGCTGCTCAAGCCAATGCAATTCTAGGCTGCATCAATAGGAGTCTTGTGTCTCAATCAAGGGAAGTCATAGGTTGTTGTGAGTTTTGCGGGCTGTACAGCCATGTTACAGAAGCATTCTCTCCTGACGTTTCACCCACATCTATGGCAGGCACCCTCAGAGGTTCTTAGGTCTGTTGGAAGCTAGGTAAGTGGGGTTTATATATCTGTGGAAAGTCCAGGGTGGGAGAAAGAGCTCTTGTCTGCTTGAGGCAAGTGTGAATGTTGCGATTGGCCACCTTGATTAGCATTTAATGGCCTTGCAGATTCAAAGCCTGGCTGCTTCCTCCCTGGGGCATCCTTGGTTGGGAGGTGTTAGCTGGCCCTGATTGTTTCCTGTCTGGATTTCCCCTGTTTTCAGATTGTTGTTCTTTATTTAGGCTTTTCCTTAATCCCTCCTTATTATCCAACATTTTTGCTTATCCAACGCTTTTATTTTTCAGTGATTGGTTTGGGGGTGGATGCCAAAATTCTGTTCACTTACACTTGAAAATTACCTTGGCCCTGGCTGTTAGGAATTGTGGGAACTGGAGTCCAAAACACCCGAAGGGTCAAAGTTTCCTGATGACTGATCTACACTATAGAATGAATACAGTTCGATCCCACTCCAACTGCCATGTCTCAATGCTAATGGAAGCTTTACAGTTGTACTTTGATGAAACACCAGCACTCTTTGGCAGAGAAGACTAAACGCCTTGTAAAACTACACCTCCCAGGATTCCATCGCATTGAGAATGGCAGTTAAAGTGGGGTCAAACTGCGTTCACTTTACAGTCTCTAATATTTCAATACCTTTTGCAATGTTGCAGTGTCACTGCAAGAGTGATTTATGTGTGTGCAAAAGTGATTTATATGTGCCTGCGAAAGGATCGTTTCATTGCTTGGAAGGTGTGTTGCCCGGTGCACTGTTCTAGAACGTTCTGCACAAATAATTTGCTCTGAGTTACCTTTGTAACTGCTTTTTCCCCCCAGCTCAAAGATATCTCCTCTCCCTTGCTTTCATGCCAGAGGGCAATGGAGTTGAAAAGAGCCATTCCATCATCTCACGCAACAGGGCAACCAAGTTCAAAGCACGGGTTCTCTGCTGGAGAAGAGCCAGGCTCACCTTCTCCTTACCGGATTGTGGTGGCTGTGCATGATGCGCACCAATGTCTTTGATCAAGATTAGCCAAAAACAAGATCACACTTGAATATTTAGGGAACGAAAATAATAGAGATGTGTTGTCGAAGGCTTTCATGGATGGAATCACTGGGTTGCTGTGAGTTTTCTGGGCTGTATGGCTATGTTCCATAATAATAATAATAGAATATGTAAAGCAAAGTGAAGAACCTGCTTTGATTGAAGTCAAAAATGGGAAACTCCTCACAACACACCAGACAAAGAGTCAGTACAAGAAAACCGCACTACAAACTAGAGCTGACAGCTGGCACAACAAAACAATGCATGGAAAGTTCCTTGACAAAATTGAAGGAAAAGCTGATAAGGAGAAGACCTGACTATGGCTCACGAATGGGACCCTGAAGAAGGAGATAGAAGGCCTGATCCTTGCAGCCCAGGAGCAAGCCATCTGGACAAATGCAATTCAGGCCAAGATCGAAAAATCAGCTGATGACCCAAAATGCAGACTGTGCAAGGAAACCGATGAAATCATTGATCATCTCCTCAGCTGCTGTAAGAAAATTGCACAGACAGACTACAAACAGAGGCACAACTACCGTGTTTCCCCGAAAATAGGACAGTGTCTTATATTAATTTTTGCTCCCAAAGATGCACTAGGTCTTATTTTCAGGGGATATCTTATTTTTCCATGAAGAAGAATTCACATTTATTGTTGAACAAAAAAATTAAGATTTATTATATACTGTACAGTAGTTGTCATCACAAACCAGCATAACCAGACAAACTGTGAATCCTATCAAGAATTTCTTGTTACTGCCATTGTTTCCTGATCCTGCATGCTCTGGTGTTCTGTTTGGCGGTCATGCTTCCAAACAAAATCTTGGCTAGGTCTTACTTTTGGGGGAGGCCTTATATTTAGAAATTCAGCAAAACCTTTACTAGGTCTTATTTTCTGGGGATGTCTTATTTTAGGGGAAACAGGGTATGTGGCCCAAATGATTCATTGGAACTTATGCCTCAAGTACCACCTGCCAGCAGCAAAGAACTGGTGGGATCAGAAACCTGCAAAAGTATTGGAAAATGAGCACGCAAAGATACTGTGGGACGTCCGAATCCAGACTAACAAAATTCTGGAACACAACACACCAGACATCACAGTTGTGGAAAAGAAAAAGGTTTGGGTTATTCATGTTGCTATCCCAGATGACAGTCGAATTGACGCAAAACAACAGGAAAAACTCAGCCGCTATCAGGACCCCAAGATTGAACTTCAAAGACTCTGGCAGAAACCAGTACAGGTGGTCCCGGTGGTGATCGGCACACTGGGAGCCAGATTTTGTTTATTTTCATGGTTTCCTCCTTTCTGTTGAAGTTGTCCACATGCTTGGGGATTTCAATGACTTTTCTGTGTAGTCTGACACAACAAGCCGGTCCTTTTGGATCCTTATCCTGTCCTCTGGAATATTCGCTGTCCTTCCCAATTTGGTGTCATGTGCAAATTGGGCAAGCCATAAGCATGCTTTTTATTCCTTGTTCCAAGTCATCCATAAAGACTTCACATCCTCACAGTGAAGTCAGGTCTTTCTTTGCTGTGTTCAAGTGTAGAAGTGCCGTGGAGAAGGATAGGGAGGCAGGAGGAGGCCTCGGCGCCATGCGATGTGTCTCCACCGCCTCCTCACCGACTGTTATCATTCCAGCCGCATATTCTGTGCCTGAACTCTGCTCCCTTTGCTTCCTGACTCCCATGTCAAGCAGCGGGCGGATAAAGAGGGGATTGTGCCGAGAGGCCCGGCTCCCCGCCTCCTGAAAATCTCTGTCCCGCCACACTCCCTCGGCCATGTTTTTCCAGCTGTGACCTTTTCCACGGTCAAAGGAGTTCCCCCCAGGAAATGGGATCAAGAAGAGGGAGGCCTGTGTGAGGCCGGGAAGCATTTCCAGGCAAGAAGCAGAAAAAAGAACCACCTTCTGTGTTGTCGAAGGGTTTCATGGCCAGGATCACAGGGTTGTTGTATGTTTTCTGGGTTGTATGGCCATGTTCAAGAAGTATTCTCTCCTGGCGTTTCGCCCACATCTATGGCAGGCATCCTCAGAGGTTGTGAGGATGCCTGCCATAGATGTGGGCGAAACATCAGGAGAGAATACTTCTGGAACATGGCCATACAACCCAGAAAACATACAACAACCCAGGCTCAACATAGCCCTGTATCCCGCAGCATGGAAGGAGCAAAGCTGTTACTTCTTTGGACTACGAATCCCAGAATCTTCCAGTCTGGGGCGATTCTGGATCTTATAATCCCCCGGTGTTCTCACCCCAAGTTTGTGACATTTTTTAAAAATTTGTTTTTGTTGTTTTGTTATTTTATCCCACTCCCACCCTCCCCTCCTTGTACTTTATACCACAAACTACAGAAGTTACATTTGAAATATCAATCTCAATCTTAATTTTTCCACTCCACATCTTAGTATGTTCTCTAAATAGTTCTTAACTGGTTCCCACATCCCCTTGATTATTGCAATATTTTCAATTTTATCTATATTATTCCATTTGCAATTTGTGATTTCTACATTTAACATATCAACTACAGTAGAGTCTCACTTATCCAACACTCGCTTATCCAACATTCTGGATTATCCAACGCATTTTTGCAGTCAATGTTTTCAATATATCGTGATATTTCGGTGCTAAATTCGTAAATACAATAATTACAACATAACATTACTGCGTATTGAACTACTTTTTCTGTCAAATTTGTTGTATAACATGATGTTTTCGTGCTTAATTTGTAAAATCATAACCTAATTTGATGTTTAATAGGCTTTTCCTTAATGCCTCCTTATTATCCAACATATTCGCTTATCCAACATTCTGCTGGCCCATTTATGTTGGATAAGTGAGACTCTACTGTAACATGACAAAACTAAGCATGACTATGGGTAAATGGGGATTGAGAGATGTTTGAAGACTTTGAAAAGGAGATGAGAGAAGGTATACATACTTCTCAGAAGTGCATAAAACATATACAGTAGAGTCTCACTTATCCAACACTCGCTTATCCAACATTCTGGATTATCCAACGCATTTTTGCAGTCAATGTTTTCAATACATCATGATATTTTGGTGCTAAATTCGTAAATACAGTAATTCCTCCATAGCATTACTGCATATTGAATTACTTTTTCTGTCAATTTTGTTGTATAACATGATGTTTTGGTGCTTGTTTTGTAAAATCATAACCTAATTTGATGTTTAATAGTGTGACGGCACGAGTGGCGCAATCTATATGTCAAACTATAAGTTTCAAGATTTGAATTGTTGTATCATGTCTGATTTTGCCCTTACCCTGTAAATGTAGTTGGATTGGTTTTTCATATCTGTCAATCAATGTTGTTTGTACCTGTTATATTACTCACTCAGCAAAACTGTTTGGCTCCACCTCTTCCTGGAGTAGGACTGTGTTTTCTCCTTTTCATTCCACCAGCAAGCTCTCTATCGGATGGACGTGAAAGAGAGGCTTGGCTCTGAAAGCCCTTCAAAAGTTACCTCTCAGCACCAATTCTGAGGTTCTTACCCTTGGGACTCACACTTCATGTTCAGGGCCAACCTGAACAACGTTGAGGAGTCTCAAGCGCCTTCACATCAGTCCTTTGGCAACAGAGGAAGACTCTTGTCTTCAGATATAGGTCATTGGACTGAGGCTGAGTTTGCTCCGGCATTCACAGCCAGAGAAAGAGGGATCTGGACAAGCTTCATGGACTTAAACAATCAAAGACTGTAATGTACATTTTCTTTACCCCCTTTGTGAACAATAAACCCAGTTTTTGAGTTATCGACAGTGTTTTGGTCCTTGGGAGTTCCAGTTTCCCTAAAGGAGGGCAAGAAGCAATCCCCTGGGGAAAGATGTCACGTCCATGCCTCTTTCACTAAGAGTACAGCCCCAGGCGCGACGGCACAAATAGGCTTTTCCTTAATGCCTTCTTATTATCCAACATATTCGCTTATCTAACGTTCTGCTGGCCCGTTTATGTTGGATAAGTGAGACTCTACTGTATATACTTATACCAATTCATCAGAGTCCATTTTGTTTTATCTTTCCAACCCCTCACTAAAACAATTTGTGCACGTGCTATTAATTTGTCAATCATTTTTTCTTTTTGTATATTCTTCACTTCCGTTACCCCGAGTTTGTGACATGTGCTATAGCATTCATCCATATTACAGAAAGAATACAGTTTGGGACCATTTTAACTGCCATGGCTCAAAGCTATGGAATCAGGGAAGCTGTATTTTAAAAGGTCCTTAGCCTTCTCTGCCAAAGAGTTCTGGTGTCTCACCAAACTATAAATCCCAGGATTCTAACGGTTAGAGATAAAAGTAATAACATGACAAAACTAAGCATGACTATGGGTAAATGGGGATTGAGTGATGTTTGGAGACTTTTAAAAGGAGATGAGAGAAGGTATACATACTTCTCAGAAGTGCATAAAACATTTACAGTAGAGTCTCACTTATCCAACATAAACGGGCCAGTTTAATTAGCATTTAATGGCCTTGCAGATTCAAAGCCTGGGGGCATCCTTGGTTGGGAGGTGTTAGCTGGCCCTGATTGTTTCCTGTCTGGATTTCCCCTGTTTTCAGAGTGTTGTTCTTTATTTAGGCTTTTCCTTAATCCCTCCTTATTATCAAACATTTTTGCTTATCCAAAACTTTTATTTTTCAGTGATTGGTTTGGGGGGGAGCCAAAATTCTGTTCGCCTAAACAGTAGAGTCTCACTTATCCAACATAAACGGACCGGCAGAATGTTGGATAAGCGAATACGTTGGATAATAAGGAGGCACTAAGGAAAAGCCTATTAAACATCAAATTAGGTTATGATTTTACAAATTAAGCACCAAAACAGCATTTTATACAACAAATTTGACAGAAAAAGTAGTTCAACACGCAGTAATGCTATGTAGTAATTACTGTATTTACAAATTTAGCACCAAAATATCACGATGTATTGAAAACATTGACGACAAAAATGCGTTGGATAATCCAGAATGTTGGATAAGCGAGACTCTACTGTACAAGTATTGACTACATGTTTATTACAAAAAAACAGACAAAGTTGTAAATACGGAAATAGAAAACATAAGGATTAGTGACCATGCTCCAGTTAGTATAGAAATTGAAATCAAGCAAGATTATAATCAGATAAAAAGATGGAGATTCAATCCTAGTATACTGAAACAGGAGGAAACGGTAAATGAATTAGCAAACCAATGGCAAGAAATTTGGGACGTAAACAACAAAGAGATATCAAGAGCTTTATTATGGGATACGATGAAAGCGGTGATGAAAGGGTTAATAATGAAAGAAGCATCAAAGGTAAGAAAGAAACAAGAAGAAAGGAAAAAATTATTAGAAAAAGAGATAGGAAAATTGGAAAATCAGTATATAACAAAAATAACTAAACTCATATACAATGAATTAAGGGCAAAAAAAAGAAGAATTGTATAAATCCCAAACTATAAATCCCAGGATTCCACATGGCATTTAAAGAGGTGTCAAACTGCTGTGTCCATGCGCCCTATGACATGGAGCAGTGTCCTCCAGGAAAAGCGATTCTATCTAAACATTAGGAAGAATTTTGTAAACTTTCTGTACAAATTATTTAATTGCATGTATGTATTTATGATATGTATTATTTGTAGACCCAACCGCCTGACGAAAACTCCTGTGAGTCGAAACCGGTTGCAGGTTTGAGTCAAGTTATATGAGAACTGGAGTCTACTCATACGTAATAAAGAACAGGACATTTACTTACATGAAAAACTTGGCCTTGTACTTCGAGAGAAGAACCGCTGGTTTCTACTTCTATGTGATTGGAACAGTCCTGTTTTTTGGATATATGTTATTGTAATATATACATTGAGTTTATTTGGTTATTTTCATATTACCACTAGCAGTGGATTTTGGTCTCCACAGTTTTAGGGGAACCCATTGTTCTTTTAGGAGTCCCCCTTTAAACATAGGCTGGATGGCCATCTGTTGGTAGGGCTTTGTTTGTGTCAGGAGTAAATTGGAATGGATGAATGGATGGTCCTTCTGGTCTCTTCCAACTCCGATTCTATGTTTCTTAACAGAGGCTGTCATATTTTGGACCACTCATGAAATGACATGGAACACTGAAAAATATGGTAATGTAAGACAGTTACCTTCAAAGGGTCCTGGCTCAGGAAGGAAATCAGGCAGAAAACCCAGTCTCGTGAGAGATGCAAAAAGCAAAGTTTATTTTCACCACAGCTGTGAGAAGGCAACAGCTGTACATACTCCAGAAGGCTGTACCATGAAAATGGCCATCGCAACATATGCACAGTTAACAAATAATATATATCTTGGCTTATCTAAAATTGACCAATGCCTGAGGATCTTCCTCGCCTTCCACACCCACTTGGCACAAGTGATACCAATGACCTAAACTTGTTTACTCTGAGCTTTCTTCTCTCCTTGGAACTTTCTGGAGGAAGGCACCAGCTCACAGGAAGGGAGGGGCATATGCAGAGGCAAAGCTACATAGGCAATAGTTTACTATTTTCTGGTTTATGGTCCCTTCAGTAATGCCTGGTAAAGAGGAAGGAAGGAAGGAAGGAAGGAAGGAAGGAAGGAAGGAAGGAAGGAAGGGAAGGGAAGGGAAGGGAAGGGAAGGGAAGGGAAGGGAAGGGAAGGAAGGAAAGGAAAGGAAGGAAGGAAAGGAAAGAAGGAAGGAAAGGAAAGAAGGAAGGAAAGGAAAGAAGGAAGGAAAGAAGGAAGGAAGGAAAGAAGGAAAGAAGGAAGGAAGGAAGGAAAGAAGGAAGGAAGGAAAGAAGGAAGAAAGGAAGGAAGGAAAGAAGGAAGGAAGGAAGGAAGGAAGGAAAGAAGGAAGGAAGGAAAGAAGAAGGAAGGAAGGAAGGAAAGAAGAAGGAAGGAAGGAAGGAAAGAAGAAGGAAGGAAGGAAGGAAGGAAAGAAGAAGGAAGGAAGGAAGGAAGGAAAGAAGGAAGGAAGGAAGGAAAGAAGGAAGGAAGGAAGGAAGGAAGGAAGGAAGGAAGGAAGGAAGGAAAGAAGGAAGGAAGGAAGGAAGGAAGGAAGGAAGGAAAGAAGGAAGGAAGGAAGGAAGGAAGGAAGGAAGGAAGGAAGGAAGGAAAGAAGGAAGGAAGGAAGGAAAGAAGGAAAGGAAGGAAGGAAGGAAGGAAGGAAGGAAGGAAGGAAGGAAGGAAAGAAGGAAGGAAGGAAGGAAGGAAAGAAGGAAGGAAGGAAGGAAGGAAAGAAGAAGAAAGGAAGGAAGGAAAGAAGAAGGAAGGAAGGAAGGAAAGAAGAAGGAAGGAAGGAAGGAAGGAAAGAAGAAGAAAGGAAGGAAGGAAGGAAGGAAGGAAGGAAGGAAGGAAAGAAGGAAAGAAAGAAGGAAGGAAGGAAGGAAGGAAGGAAGGAAGGAAGGAAGGAAGGAAGGAAGGAAGGAAGGAAAGAAGGAAAGCACGATTAAAGAAGGATTGAGTCATTCAAGGAAACCACAGTCTGGGTTTGAAGGATCTAAGAAGGTTGGATGATGACTGAGGCACTCATTCATGGGTTGCCATAAGCCAAAGTTGACTTTGAGTTATAGAGTTGGGAGGACCACAAGGCCCATCATGCAGGTCCCAGCCATGCAGGAATGCACAATCCAAGTTGTCTTGAAAGAGGCCCACCCAACCAACCTCTGTTTAAAGACCGCCATCCTTGGAGTCTATCCATTCCACTGCTGAACATCTCTTCCAGTACGAAAGATCTTCATCATGTTTAGGTGGAATCCCATGGGTCCATTAGGTGGAATGTTCTGGTTCCCGGAAGCTGGCTCCATCCTTTCCATGACATGCCTACAGATATTCAAAGATGGCTCTCATTTGCTTCTCAGTTGTCTCTTCTCCAAGCCAAACATTAGCCAACTTATACGGCTTGGTTGCTCTTCTATGGATATGTTCCAACATGCTGATATTCCTCTTGAACTTTGGTGCCCAGAATGAGACACAGTGGGTACATCTACACTGTAGAATTAATGCTGTTTGACAACAAGTTTCCTGCATTCTCTACCAAAGAGTGCTGGTGCCTTACCAAACTGTGGCTCCCATGATTCCATCGCAATTAAACAGCATTTATTCTACAGTGTAGATTGTCCTAGGTCACCAAAGCAGAAGACAGTGACAGACCTACCAGACATGATGGCAAAGAAGGAGGTGGAGGAGATCTCCCTATCACCTTTATTCATTACCCAACTTTCCTTCAATTTCTCCTGAATGGGCCTTAAAGTTGACTGTCTTCCCCTTAATTTGGAGTAACCTGAGCGCCACAATTCAAGAAGGATATGGAGAAGATGGAATGGTTTTTAAGTAAAGGCTGAATGGACATCTGTTGGGAGTGCTTTGGTTGTACTTTTCCTGCATGGCAGGGGGTTGGATTGAATGGCCCCTGTTGGTCTCTTCCAACTTCTATGATTCTATGGTTCTGTTTTATGTTTGAGCATTGAACTATGACTCTGGATACCAGGGTTCAAATTGCTGGTCAGCCATGGAAACCCATTGGGTGATCTTGGACAAGTCTTTCTCTCTCAACCTTGGAGAAAGATAAAGGCAAAACTATGCAAATCTTGGCAAGACAACCTTGTGATAGGTCTGGCCTTAGGTTCGCCATCAGTCAGAATCATCTTGAAGGAACTTACCATATATACTCGAAGATAAGCCAGGTTTTTCTGCCCTTTTTATGAGCTGAAAAAGCCTCCCCGGGTTATAATTGTGTCAAAGTCAAGCCGGCTGCGGAGCCTGGAGGCCGTTGCTTGCAATATATGATATACTAGCTTGGAGACCCAGCGATGCCCGGGTCATTTGAGAAAGGCATTGTTTGCCTGTGTTCCAAGTGTAGCCTATATCCAATGTCAGCTGGGTTCAGTGGGTGTGGGTGAGCTCCAACTCCCATATGCAAGTCCCATCGTCCAGTGTCCATCCCCCTCCAAACAGAGCCAGTATGTAGAGTAGGTCATGGGGGCTCCATGTACCATGTTTGGTCTTGATGAGTCATTTGTGTGGGTCGCGGTGCTGTCAGGAAGTGAGTGAAAGTATTGGAAGTCCCATCGTCCATGGTCCATCGTCCTGCAAACTGCACCGGGATGTAGAGTGAGTCATGGGTGTTTTCTGTGTCAAGTTTGGTCTTGATGAGACATTGATGGGGGTGAGAGTGGTCTCGGGAAGTGAGTGAACATACTGCAAGTCCTATCATCCAAGGTCCAAGCTCTTTCAAACTTCACCAAGATGTAAAGTGGGCTAGCCTGCACCTGTGTGTCAAGTTTGATACAGTTTTGTCATTCATGGTTTCTGGGAGGTGAATTGGATGAAGGTATTGCAAATCCCATAATCCTTGGTCCATCCTCTATCAAACTGCTGCAGCATGTGAAGTGTGCCATTTGGGATATGTGTGCCTGGTTTGGTTCAGTTCTGTGATTTTTGGTAGTTGCTGTGGTCTCAAGAAGTGAGGGAAGGTACTGCAAATTCCATCATCCTTGGTCCATCCTGCCCCAATATACATCAGGACGTAAAGGGGGCTACAGGGGTTCTGTGTGCCAAGTTTGGTCCATTTCCATCATTGGTGGGGATTGCAGTAGTCTGTGGGAGTTAAAGTGTTTGAAAGTACTGCAAATCCCATCATCTGTGGTCCATCCTCCCCCAAACGGCACCAGGCCATAAAGTGCATCATGGGGGTTAAATGTGTCAAGTTTGGGCCAGATCCGTCATTTGTGGTGGTCTCAGTGGCCTGTGGAAGGGTCGGCCAATCAGAAAGCTGCCACATACCCAGATACATACATACAAACATTCACTTTTATTATATATAGAGATTTATCTCTCACCTTACCCTCCCTTATCGGTGTTTACTTTTCCAAAGCCTCCCTTGCTCTTAACCAAGGGAATGTTTTGAAAAGGGAAAGAAGCCCTTGCAAGTCAGGAAAAAGAATATATATATATATATATATATATATATATATATATATATATATATATTCCCATTAAGCTTATAAATGTCTACAGACATGTAGGCATTTCCCCTTGCAAGCCTTTGCAATCCTTATGTACCTTTATATTTGTATCTATTTATATACATTCATTTTATATATGAATTTTCCTCTCATATGTTTGCAAGTCTTTGCAAATCCTATATACATATAGATATCTAGAGATGTCCATGTACCTGTATATCTATATCTATGTGTATACATTATTTTATATATGAATTTATGCCTCATATGTTTGCAATTCTTTGCAAATCCTATACAGATATAATTATGTATATATAGAGAGATGTCTAGATAGATATATATGAATATAGATATATAGGACTTGTAAATATTGCAAGGGAAATGCACACATACACACATAGAGATTTCTAGATAGATATGAACATAAATATATAGGGCTTACAAATATTGCCGCAGGGAAATGCACATATACAGAGAGAGGATTTGCAAACGTTTCAGGGGGAAATGCATATGTGAAATTAGTATATATAATTATAGATCTATATCTAGCTCTGCATTGTTTATGTAGGCATTGAATGTTTGCCTGTTACTATGTTGGAAGCTGGCCTGAGTCCCCATGGGAGATAGGACAGGGTAGAAATGAAGTTTATTATTATTATTATTATTTTATTATGACACAGCAAACAAGATAGATATGCTGGATTTCATATCACAACCCAAGTGTCTAGGACTGTGTGATGTATTTTCGGATGATGTGCGCAGATCCCAGTCGGGTGGCCTTTTGCAGTTGGCAGATCGTAATTTTGTCAATGTCTATTGTTTCCAAATGCCGGCTGAGATCTTTTGGCACGGCACCCAGTGTGCCCACCACCACCGGGACCACCTGCACTGGTTTCTGCCAGAGTCTTTGAAGTTCAATCTTGAGGTCCTGGTAGCGGCTGAGTTTTTCCTGTTGCTTTTTGTCAATGCGACTGTCACCTGGGATGGCAACATCAATGATCCAAACCTTTTTCTTTTCCACAACTGTGATGTCTGGTGTGTTGTGTTCAAGAACTTTGTCAGTCTGGATTCGGAAGTCCCACAGTATCTTTGCGTGCTCATTTTCCACAACCTTTGCAGGTTTGTGATCCTACCAGTTCTTTACTGCAGGGAGGTGGTACATGAGGCATAAATTCCAATGAATCATTTGGGCCACATAGTTGTGCCTCTGTTTGTAGTCTGTCTGTGTGATTTTCTTACAGCAGCTGAGGATATGATCAATGGTTTCGTCAGTTTCCTTGCAGAGTCTGTATTTTGGGTCATCAGCTGATTATTATTATTATTATTGTTATTATTATTATTATTATTATTATTAAGTTATTGTTAATACTATATTGTTTTTGTTGATCCACCTACAGAGCTAGTTTACTGTTTTTCTTTGAAATACAGTAGAGTCTCACTAATCCAAGCTAAACGGGCCGGCAGAAGCTTGGATAAGCGAATATCTTGGATTATAAGGACTGATCAAGGAAAAGCCTATTAAACATCAAATTAGGTTATGATTTTACAAATTAAGCACCAAAACATCATGCTTCCCCCAATAATTCACGTTGTCTCGCTTTATGTCCAAAATATGACAGCCTTGGATAGGTCAACTTTCAAATGTGCTGATTCTTTTCTTACCAACTTTCTTTACTGTTCAACATTCATAACCATACATAGACATCTGAAATTATATGATGGTGATAATAATATGGCAGGATTCTGTTCCTGGGAGAAAAGGCACTGCTTAGGAATAATAATTTTCTCCCTGTGAGTGGTTTTCACCATCAGCTTTCACAACTGTATGCAAATAGAAAGAAGTACTTTTTCCAAACTCCAATGGAAACGACAATGTTTGGGCACATGAAAGCAGATTGTACTGTGCTCACCTTTGTCCCAGTAGATATCCGCCCATGTCAGCTGTGTTTACAACAGGGAAAATGTTAGATAAGGGTAGATATTGAGCAGGGCTAGTTCAAGGCTTTCTCTGTTCAAAGCAGCATAAAATGGGCTGGGTGGATTCCTGATTATTTTACAATACAGCAGATTGGACTGTTTGCAATGTTTGTCTGGTATAGTCCATGTTGACCAACCCAGGTCAACAGGACTGAAGACATATACCTGCCCTATGCTGAATCATGCTGAGATGCATTGCCTGAAAAAGTCAATGTGACCTGCAGTGGTGACTGGAGATGGAAAAGTTACTTTTTGCCCTAGGGCTCCTAGAAATGTCCAGCTAGAATGGCCACGTGCAGTCATCCTGTCACGACCCAGGCTGCAGAGCACCAATAACCATACACAGAGGCCAGAATCTATCTAATATCTTTATTAAGGAAATATATAAAGTCAATAAAAATAAGTGTAGAATGTAGTTCAGAAGAAGACCTTTCAGGAAAGGTCAATTATAGTCCAGGAAAACAATGTCCAATATAAAATATTAAGGTCCAAAGTTGTAATCCAATAACCGAAACACTCACTTTGCCAAGCAAAGTGAGGGGAGATGACAAGGTTCTTAGTCCAAGGAACTTGAGGCAAGGCTAGGAAGTAAACTTGATTCTTGGAACACAAGGCTTGATACAAGGCAGCAAGGAACGAGGAACAAGGACAAGATCCGTGGTAAATACTTGGCAAGGTCCGGGAAGCAAGGCAAGGTTGGAAACGTGAACGAAGGCTTGGAAACAGGAACGAGGCTTGGAAACAGGAACGAAGGCTTGGAAACGGGAGTAGCGCTGTCCACACACAATCTACTCCAGTTGCTGACGAATTGACTCCGCAAGATTCCTTCGGGGCAAGGAACCTAAATAGGGTCTCGTTTTCCCACCAAAGAACACTTCTCTGGGGAATCAGAACCGAAAGTCAATCTCTGTGTCCAGATGCATGACTCCCTAGAATTTCTCATGGAAGCAGTCTTAATCAGCTGAATGCTTGGCTGCGATTCTCAGGCTTCTGCGATTAGCCTGCTGAACTCCTTTTTGTTGTTGATAATAACTACGGCGAGAAAATGGGGGAGATTCTGACTCAGGGCTTGTTTGGCAGATTTCTGGAAGGCAAACCTCTTGCAGGTGCAAGGGCTCCAAATCAGGCTGGGAAAGTTCCAATTCTGGCTGAAATGGTGGAAAACCCAAGTTTTCCTCTTCATCTGCCACAACAGCGCTAGGAACGGAACTACATGGCCCATGAGTCATCACACATCCCTCCACATTTGGAGATTTTAGGGGCATAGGACCCCCATGGAAGTGAAAAACTGTTTCTTTTTACCCAAAGGATTATCTCTGTAGGAAATTCTAGGTCTTCCAGCACCACTTGAAACTGACCATAGAATCTCACTGGAGGACCAGAGAAAGCTGATCATAGAATCACACTGGAATTCATAGAGAGACATTTTAATCAAATCTGCAAATAATTCAATCTGCAAAAAAATGAAAACTGCAAATATGGAGGGATGATTGTACGAAGGTTGAATGAAAAGTAATGCCTCCACCTTCGTAACTCCTCAACAGATGGCAGGTCCTGGCTTGTTCAGTAGACTCTCCTCTATAGTTCCATTTGGTGGGAAGCCTTAGCATTGAATGGTTGTGTTGTTAAAATGCAAAGTATGGAACCCTGCACAGACAGTTGGCCAATGCGACTTAAGCAACGTGCAGTCATTGAATTCTTGACAGCAGAAGGTGGCACCCCAAAGGAGATACACCAGAGAATGCAAGCTGTTTATGGGGATTATGTTGATGTGAGTCCTGTGCATTGTTGGGCGAGTAAGTTTAAAGATGTTGAAGTGGGAACATCTGACTTGCGTGACAAACAAAGAGTTGGACGTCCTGTGACAGCAACCACAGAGTTTCACAAGCAAAAGGTTGACAGTCGTATCACTCAGAGAGGAATTTCAAGCATCATTGGCATTTCACAAGAACATGTGGGTCACATGATTGCTTTGTTTGGCTATCAGAAGATCTGGCATGATGGGTTACTGTGAGATGCTGGTTGAGGAAACAGAGTGTCGACTTCTTCCATGAAGGCTTCAGAAAACTTGTTCATAATTGGCAGAAATGTATCCAATTGTCTGCCGCTTGCGTCCTCAACCAGCCGGTCAGCCCTTTCCGCAGCTGCGCATCATCACCAAAACGCTGCGTTGCCAGCCACCACCCACCACATTCTAAGGATTATTTCTGCGTTTGATTTATTAAAATATTCCCATCCAAACCCAAGTAACGAAGGTGGATGCATTACTTTTCATTCAACCCTCATAGTTTAGTAACTTTAACAATTCAGGGATGGATTTACCATCAGACATACACAGAAGCAAAGACCCCCAGCATTGAAGTGATGCTCCTGCGCCTTCAACTCTGCTGGACTGGCCACATTCTCCGAATGCCCAGTCACTTTCTCCCAAAGCAGTTACTGTACTTCCAACTCAAGAACGGCAAACATAATGTTTCCTGTCCAATGTAATGTGCACCGGAAAAGAGATTTAAAGATGGGCTTAAAGATTACCGTAAAAGCTGTGGCATAGATGGGGGCGGTTCAACCGTAAGGCAATTTAGGCAATTGTCTGTGGCGCCATCCTGTGGGGGGCGCCATTGAGGCACCTCCGCCCAGGCGTGGCCTTCTCACCTTCGTGGCCTTGACCTGGCCAGCAGGAAGGCTACGCCTGGGCGGAGGTGCCAACCTGAGGAGACCCAACGCAGGCCATTTCGGGCCCCAAGTCCTCCCTCTGCATGAGGCTTCCATATCACGGGAGAGGATGAACTGCCCCCGAAGAGGCCTGGCTGCCTGGTCCTGGCACAGGGCTGCTGGGGGTGGAGCCGAGCGAGGCCCAGCTCCAGTGGCAGGCCTATGAGCACAGGGGGGCGAGGAGCTGCGGCGCCATTGGCTGGGCCTGCCTGCGAGGGCTGGGCCTCCCTCCCTCCCTTATTCCGCCTCGGAATGCGGGCCATTGGCAAAGACGGGAGAGAGAAGGAAACATGAATGAACTTGGCAACTCCTTACCCACAAAACTCTACTGCTTGCGTCCTCAACGCAGCGTTTTGGCAATGATGCACAGCTGCGGCTGATTGAGGATGCAAGCGGCAGAGTTTTGTGGGGAAGGAGTTGCCAAGCTCATTCATCGGCGCAGGGCTGCTGGGGTGGAGCTGAGCGAGGCCCAGCTCCGGCGGCAGGCCTATGAGCGCAAGGAGGTGGGGAACTGCAGCGCCATTGGCTGGGCCTTCCTGTGAGGGCTGGGCCTCCCTTATTCCACCTTGGAATGCGGGCCATTGGTGGAGAGGGGAGAGAGAAGGAAACATGAATGAGCTTGGCAACTCCTTCCCCACAAAACTCTGCTGCTTGTGTCCTCAACGCAGCGTTTTGGCAACGATGCACAGCTGAGAGCAGGGGTAACCGGCTGGTTGAGGACGCAAGCGGCAGAGTTTTGTGGGGAAGGTGTTGCTAAGCTCATTCATCGCTATGATAAGTACCTAGATTTGAATGGCGACTATGTTGAGTAGTGTTATTTCAGTGTGGCTTTCAACTGCATATGATAAATGTTTTCTCCTATACTTTGTTCATTTTTAGTTCCAAAACGTAATCTACTTTCTGGATAACCCTCATATATATAAGAGAGCATGCAAGAAAAGGAGAAAGAGGAATGGGACAATTTCGAAGTCACATAAATGCAGTTGTTTGGCTCCTAGGTTGTATACAGGAATGGTCTGGAAAGGATCAACGCTGAGAATAAAGTGGGAACCAAGGCAGGAAGAGAAGGGCAATGAAATGTGAATCTCATTTTGAAAATACAAAGCAACCCCCTTGAAAATGATTGCCTGCCTTTGTTCAGAGGAAAGGACTCTTAAAAGTGTTTGGTCTTTCCAGTAATCTTTGAGCTGTCTTCTCCCAAATGTGGTCATCTTTTAAGAGATGGTCTTGTATTTTTTGCAAAACTTTCTCTACGGCTGGATCAAGGAATGTTGTCTTTATTATCTTGACAAAAGACCAGCAATTTTGCCCCAAAACCTTGCCGTATATGTGTACCCTAAGCCCACCCTTCCTGTGTCAAAAGCCTACCCTAAAAAAAACAAAAACAAACCCTGACCGGACAAGTTGCCGACAAGGGACTAGATGAGCCCGCAGCGCTGAGAGCAATTTTAGAGAAAGAAAATCTCTTTGGGAAATTGCAATTGCTGTGGATGGAGACGGACAATGGCTTGCTAATAAAGTGGAAAGTAATCTGATTTGCAAAGGTTGGTGTTCGGATCAAGGCTCCCTCGCTGTGTGCGGATAATTAGGTTTATGCGGAGGGGAAAAAGCTTTCAAAGCATTATATTGGGCCATTGCGGAAGAACCAAAAGGCACTTCGGATGCTCTTCTTCAGAGATGCTAGCATTGCCGCCTTGCTTTGTGTGGCAATTCTGAGCCATTTGGGGCTGTTTGAAGCTATGGGGAAAAACTCCATTCTCTTCAACTGTCCTTTTTCGGCTCCTTTTAATAAATATCTTAGTTTTACTCTACTTCCATTTTCCAGCTTTCGCTGCATCCGCATAATAAAAATAATAGCATTTGATTCCACTTTAACTGCCATGGCTCAATGCTATGAAATCACAAGATTTGTCATTCTTAGTCTTTAGCCTCTACCAAAGAGTGCTGGTGCCTCACCAAACTACAAATCCCAGGCTCCCATAGCATTGAGGAATGGCCTCGCTAAACTACAAATCCCAGGATCCGATGGCATCGAGCTATGGCAGTTAAAGTGATGTAAAACTACAAATCCCAGGATCTCATAGCATTAAGCCATGGCAACTAAAGTGTTGTCAAACTACAAATCCCAGGATCCAATTGCATTGAGCTATGGCAGTTAAAGTGATGCAGAACTACAAATCCCAGGATCCCATAGCATTGGGTCATGACAGTTAAAGTGATGTCAAACTACAAATCCCAGGATCCCACAGCATTGAGGAATGGCAGTTAAAGTGATGTCAAACTACAAATCCCAGGATCCCATAGCATTGGGTCATGACAGTTAAAGTGATGTCAAACTACAAATCCCAGGATCCCACAGCATTGAGGAATGGCAGTTAAAGTGATGTCAAACTACAAATCCCAGGATCCCATAGCATTGGGTCATGACAGTTAAAGTGATGTCAAACTACAAATCCCAGGATCCCATAGCATTGGGTCATGACAGTTAAAGTGATGTCAAACTACAAATCCCAGGATCCCATAGCATTGGGTCATGGCAGTTAAAGTGATGCCAAACTACAAATCCCAGGAACCCACAGCATTTAGAAACGTTAGTTAAAGTGATGCCAAACTACAAATCCCAGGATCCATATCATTGGGTCATGGCAGTTAAAGTGATGCCAAACTACAAATCCCAGGAACCCATAGCATTGAGCCATGGCAGTTAAAGAGGTATAAACTGCATTCATTCTACAGTATAGATTCATTCTTTGTCTCCAGTTTGATTCAGTTGCTGCTAACATATTTCAGCTGAGCAGGAAGGAGAGAAAGGCTTGGTATTTGGCCCTTCCTGGTAGGTTCAGGCAAAAGCAAACTGCTGTATTCCCCTCCTAACTTGTATTCAGATCCATTCTTGCTCATGGAAACCCTCTGGGCAGCCTTGGGAAGTCATACCATCTCAGCCTCAAAGGCTAAACTTCTCTCATCTAAACTTGCCAATACAACCGTAGGATAGTTTCCCCATAAATTGGAGATAGAGTGGCTGGAGTCTTGGTTTAGGACTCTGGATGACCAAGATTTGGGTCCCCATTCAGCCATAGAAAGCTCCTGCGTGATGTTGGGCAAGTCACACTTTCTCAGCCTCAGATGGTAAACCATCTTTGCGCACATCTTTCCAAGGACACTCTGTGATAGGGTCATCTTAGGGCCCCCATAAGTTGGAAACAACTTGAAGGCAAGCAAGAACAAACTTATTAACATGCCCCATGGATGTTTAGTTAGACTTGAATTGCAGTGAGTTCCACAGTAAGGCCCTATTTTCTCATACAATACAGCCAAGACTTTGAGATCTCCAAGAGAAGTCCACCGTGGCTGAGGCACCTCCAGTGAACACTTGATGGCTTCCAAGTCTGTGGAGCAGTGATGAGTTCCTGGTCTGAATTCACAAATGAATCCCCTTCGGGGTTGAGAAGAGTGGTATATAAATATACTGCAAATAAATAAATAAATCTATATCTATCTATCTCTGTCTATATCTATCTTCTATATCTTTAATCTATCTCTATCTTTCTATCTATATATCTATATCTACATCTATATCCATAATAAAAGTGAAAACTCATATGTATGTATGTGGCACAGGTGTCTGCTCACACAGACAGCCTCCGGCCTCCACAAACAGGCTCCCGTTCCCAGTGCTGAGGAGCCAGCAAGTCACTCTTTTCCACTGACATTGCGGTTACAGCGAGCACCATGAACATGTATCCCAACCCCTGCCAATGTCCTTCCCAAACACTACGGCCCACCACCCAAGGAATGCTTTCGTTTGGGGACCATTTCATCCCAGATTGTGCATATTCCTCCACCACAGGTAGGCATCCCAGAGTTCTCCATTGGTGTGGAATTTGCATGACCCCGCCCACTGCCCTTCCCTTTCAAATCTGTCTGCAGAACAAACACAGCACAACTGAGCAACAACTACACTTCCTGGAGGAGTTTGGGGGATTGACTCCACATGGTGGAAGTTGTAGTTCACCCTGCATCAAGTCGGAGTACTGTGACTCCTACTGGGGAATGTAGAGGAGTTGTAGTTCACCTACACCCAGAATGCTATGAAACCAAACAATAATGGGTCTGGACCAAACTTGCAATGTAAACCCGATATGCCCAGATTTGAATACTGGTGGGTTTTGAGGGGAATTGGCCTGGACATTTGGGAGTAGTCGGTACTGGGATTTATAGTTCACCTGAAATGAATGAGCATTTCGAACCCCACCGATGATGGACCAGGACCAAACTTTGCACACGAATCCCCATAACCAATAGAACATATTGGACAAGTTTGGGGAAAAGGGAGTTATAGTTTACCTGCATCCAGAGAAACTGGCCCACACCAACAATGGACCAGGACCAAACTTCACACAGAGAAGGCGTATGACCAACTGAACATACTGTAGGGGTTTGTGGGAATGGGCCTTGATTTTGGGAGTTATAGTTCACATGCATCCAAAGAGCACTGAACCCAGCCAACGACGGACCTGGATCAAACTTGGCACACAGACTCAACATAGCCTGCTGCGGATATTGGCAGATGTTTTGGGACAATTGCCCCAGAAATCTGGGAGTTGTAGTAGTTCACCCTCATCCAGAGAGCACTGCAGCCAGGCGATGACCAGCCAATGACAGATCTGGACCACACTTGGGACACAGACCCAAAATGGCCAACTTTGAATACTGGCAGGGTTTGGGGAGGATTGACCCACGATTCTGGGAATTGTAGTTCATCCACTCCAAACTGAGAATACATAACATTCAAAGACAAATAATGCCTTTATCAAATAACCCGGGCATCGCCGGGTTCCCAAGCTAGTAATAAATAAATGAGAGGAGCTATCCAGGGTGATGGAACCTATCTCCCAAAATGGGATCAAGCCATGGAAACGTAATGTGCAACCATGAGCAAGCCACACTCTCTCAGCCTCAGAGGAAGGCACAGAACAAACCTTGTCAAGAAAACCCTGTGATAGGCCTGCCTATTGATTACCATAAGTTTTAAATGACTTGAAGGCACACAAAAGTGATAACACATGTCAAGAAGTAAATACACAAAGGGAGTTATTTAAACCATGCATTTAAAAACTGTACAGAAAGAAGATTTATGATACTCAGTCACTCGACTCCTCAGTGCCCTTTGTCTATGAGCAACGGTGGCTGAGTGAGTCTGAGCTGCTCCCATACAACCTATAATATTACTCTCCATAATGTTAGAAAAATATTGCTGATGGTGAGAGCTGAGACCGTGCAATATGTTACCATGGATTGTGGTGGAGGCTCCTTCCTTGGAGAATATTAAACAGAAGATGGATGACTATCTGTCAAGAGTGCTTTGATTGTGTCTTCCTGCATAACAGAATAAGGTTGGACTGAATGTGTTGCACCCCAAAGGTACGAGAGCACTCTGAAAACCACACTGAGGCCAGATGTTCAAGCAAAGCAGTTTATTGAGGGTTATATATATATGTGTGCAAGCAAACAGCGGGAAGAGTCAATAGAGCAAGTAGTCCATAATATAATGTCCACAATAGTTCAAAAGATAGTTCTTCAAAGTCTCTCAAAGATGTAATCCACAAACAGCACTCAAAGGGTTCCAGCAAAGAATCAAAGTCAGTAAGCACCCAGGAATTGCAGGAAGCAGGGACAAGACACAGCAAAACGACAACTGGAGAGTATTCCTTGAAAAGCAGGGAAACAAGAGTAACAAGGCGAGGTATACTCGAGAGTCACAAGACACAAACTCCAACAGGATATCCTGGAAATGGCACGGGAACAAGGCAAGGATCAAGAGACAGGAACGGAGATGCTTCTCCCAAGAATGGCAATGTTGACACCGCAATGAAAACAAGGAACGAGGTCCCTTTAAGGAAACCTCAAGGCTACCGTTCAATGAGATCCAGGACAATCACAACTTCACATGGGAAAGTTTATTAATTACAGCGCTTGAGAGCCAAGCGTTTACTTCTTCTCAGCACTTCTCTTTGACTCCTATCCTGTGAGATAGATTGTCTCCGATCAAAAGACACATCCTCCCCTAAAACAACTTCATCTGGTTTTTTTTTTTCATGTCAGGAGCAACCGGAGTTGCTTCTGGAGTGAGAGAATTGCTGTCTGCAAGGACGTTGCCCAGGGGACGCCCGGATGTTTTTTTTTTTTTTTGATGTTTTACCATCCTTGGGGGAGGCTTCTCTCATGTCCCCGCATGGAGCTGATAGAGGGAGCTCATCCATGCTCTCCCCGGGTGGGATTCGAACCTGGCAGCCTTCAGGTCAGCAACCCAACCTTCAAGTCACAAGACTTTTATCCCCTGGGCCACCGGAGGCTCCACTTCATCTGGTGAATCCAGCCTTGAGTTAACATCGGAATGTTCCCCAATTAGCTGTTCCTCTGGAAGCACAACTTCAGGCACCTGCAAAATCATTGGGCTCTGATCCAAACCCTGGAGAGGCCAAAATCCAAATCAGCCTCTGAGTCCCACTCAGTCTCCTGAGGAGGGCCAGATCCTGACGGCTAAGCTATAACAGAATGGCTCTTTTGGATCTCTTCCAGTTCTAGGATTCTGTGTGAGAAAATAGGAAAGAGGACTTCGGTGGAAGTGTTTGGAGAAGACAGAAACATCAAATCCTAGAGTTGGAAGGGACCCCAAAAGACATCCAGTCCAACCCCCTTCTGTATTACAGGAAGACACCATCCAAGTCCTCCTAACTGATGGCCATCCAGCCTTTGCTTAAAAAGCTCAGGAGAAGAAGTCTTCAATATGCCCAACAGCTCTTACCACCGGGAATTTTTTCCTAATATACAGTTAGTATTCTGTATTCATGGAGTTTGTATTCATTGCTCTGTGTCCTAGTTTCTGGAGCAGCAGGAAATAATCCTGCTCCATCTTCAGTATGAGATCACTCAGCTTCCTTCAAGAGCATCTGGTCAAGGACTTCCAGGGTCAGACAAGGAACAGCGATGAGATGCAAAGCGCCTCCTGAAAGGGCGAAGCACTGGAGCTCAGAGAAGACATGTTGACAGCCCGGGAGTCCCTTTCTGGGCAAGCAATGCCATTAACCTTGAAAAGAAGGAAGACAAGTTCTGCTATTGCCTACATGTTGAAAAAGCTTTTTGCAACTTGCTTGCATAGGATGGGAAAAAATGGGCACGGAAGATAGAATCACAGAGTTCGAAATGTTTCTAAAAATCCTTGCCAGTGCAGGAATTGGTAATAAAAATAGCACTCAGGGTGCATCCACACTGTAGAATTAGTGCAGTTTGACACCACTAAAGAGGCTTGGCTCCTTTTAAACTACTGAAGCCGGTTTCCGAAATAAGGTTTCAGAGGCGAGGAGATGAAAGATACAACAGACTTTATTTTGCAAAACAAAAGACCTACGGACAGTATAAAAAGGAATTGTCACACCAAGATGCAGCTCAGTTGGGCTTTATAGGATTCCCAAGGACATTTCACACCTCCCAAAATTCTTCTCTTCCCATGCCCTCTTTGTCTTTCATCTTGTTTCTTTCTCTCCATCCTGCACATGGTGCTTTTGATCAGATGCTTATCAAAACAGTTCAGGAAAGCAAATGTCCATTCAATATATCAATATACTATCTGGGTCTTTAGAAGCCTCAATGTGGCCTAATCAATCAACATCAAACTACATGCTGTAGCTCAGCCAGGTTCTGCCCTTCCGCAGGAGATGGAGGGTGAATCAGAGTCTGATTTTGATTTTGGGCCCCTCCAGGATTTGGATCACAGTCCAATGGCTTTGCAGGTGCCCGAAGTTGTGCTTACAGAAGATCTGTTAATTGGAGAACATTCCGATGTCCAGTCAAGGTTGGTTTTGCCAGATGTTGTTGTTGCGGAGGAGAAGGTGGTTTTGGATCGGAGGGAATCTTTTGCGAAGGACAGGAGTCAAAGGGAGGGGGTGAGACGAAGTCGGCGCTTGGCTCTCAGGTGCACTAATGAATAACTTTCCCATGTGAAGTTCTGCGTCTCCAAACTCTCACTGCCCGGTAGCCTTGGGATCTCCTTAAAGGGGCCTCGCTTCCTGTTTTCGTGGCGGTGTCAACTTTGCCATCCTTGGAAGAGGACTCTGTGTTCCAGTATCTTGCTCCTTGCCTTGTTCCCGTGCCTTGTTTCAGGATTTCCAAGCCGAGTTCGTGCCTTTTGACTCTCGAGGATACCTTGCCATGCTAACCCCAATTCCAGAATTCCTCGGTTTTTGCTTCCTATGTGGATTACAGTTGGTGGATTTCCAACGTCTTGTCCTGTTTCTGGCAACTTCTGGCTGATCCTGTTTGGACAACGCCTATGGACTAACCCTGACTTCTTGGTGGAACTAATGGGTTCCATTTGTGGATCACAATATTGAAAGACTTTATTGG
The DNA here is from genome assembly GCF_035594765.1 of Anolis carolinensis. Lineage (NCBI taxonomy): Eukaryota > Metazoa > Chordata > Lepidosauria > Squamata > Anolidae > Anolis > Anolis carolinensis. The sequence goes on from NC_085843.1 coordinate 6,885,320, forward strand.
GCTTGCTTTTGGACAGTTAAGGACATTACCTTATGAACTATTTTCTCCATTGACTTTAAACGCTTTTGCTAGCATATATATATAGAGGATATATATATATATATCCTCTAATAAACTGCTTTGCTTTTGATCCTGGCTCCAGTGTGGTTTTCAAGGTGCTCTTGCAGTCTTGGGGTGTAACACTACATCAAAATGCCATTTCTAAATCCAATGTCTAAGGTGTCAGGACCCAGGCTGCAGAGCACCAATAACCATGCACAGAGACCAGAATCTATCTAATATCTTTATTAAAGGAATATATAAAGTCAATAAAAACAAGTGAAGAATATAGTTCAGAAGTAGACCTTTCAGGAAAGGTCAAATATAGTCCAGGAAATCAATGTCCAATATGAGATATTAGAGTCCAAAGTTATAATCCAATAACCGAAACACACACTTTGCCGAGCAAAGTGTGGGGAAATGACAGGGTCCTTTAGTCCAATGGAGCATGACAACAAGGCTGGAGAGCAAACTAGATTCTTGGCAAACAAGGCTTGATTCGGGGCAACAAGAAGCAAGAAACAAGAACAGGGTCCGTGGCGAAGTCCGTGGCGAGGTCTGGGGAACAAGGCAGGGTTGGAACAAGAACAAGGTCCTGGAAACAAGGAACAGGAGTAGCGTAGTCCACACACGATCTCACTCCCGAAGCTGACGAATTGACTCCGCAAGGATCTCCTTGCGGGTAAACACCTATATAGGATCTTGTTTTCCCGCCAAGAAACACTTTCCCTGGGGAACAAGAAGTGAAACCCATACTGTGTCCAGATGCATGACTCCTTAAGATTTCCCAAGGGAAACAGGCTTAATCAGCTAATTGTCTGGTAGCGATTCTGGCGCTTCGGCGATTCGCCTCCCTAGCGCCTCTATCTCGATTATAATTATCCCTACGAGAGAACGGGGGAGAATTCTGCCCAAGGCTTGTTTGGCTGACTTCTGGAGGGCAAACATCCTGCAGGTGCACAGGCTCCAATTCTGGCTGAAACGGTGGGAAACCAAAGTTTTCCTCTTCGTCTGCCACAATAGTACTAGGAACGGGACTACATGGCCCATGAGACATCACATAAGGCTTGTGTGAGTTCCCTAAGTCACACAGACTTCCTTGCATCTCTAAAGAAGGTGATGGCCTGTTTATTGCTGGGTTCTGTCTCCTTCCTTGTATTTCATTGCCCTATCATGATTCATTGCCCTGTCAGCCTGTAAAGACTAAGGCTATTTATTTAATCATACTATTGCTATTTATTAATAAAATGAAATCTGGTCCCCTGTCCCCTTCACCACGACGAGACTTATGAAAATTTTGCACTTTGCAGCAATTGAAGGAAGCTGAGGGCAAAGGTAGAGGAGGAGAGAGAAACTGGGACATTTTAAAAAGTTTATATTGATTGCTGTCTAGATTTAAACTACAATGGAATCTGGAGTGAATGTGACCCCATTTGAGTTCAAAATGTAACCCATTTGAGTTTGATAAAATTAATAAATGATACAATTAATAGAGATTACTGTATATACTCGAGTATAAGCCTCTATGATTCTATGATTTTTCAGCCCTCTTTTAAGACTGAAAAAGGCCCCCTCTTCTTATACTCGGGTGAGGGTCCTGGTTGGCTTATATTTGGGTCAGCTTATACTTGAGAATATATGGTACATTTATTATTTTTCTCTATTATTATTGGCATTATTACATTTATTATTTTTCTCTATTATTGCTGCTACTATTACATTTATTTTACTCTATTTTTAATTATTATTATTATTATTAATACATTTATTATTTCACTCTGATATTATTATTGCATTTATTATTTTACTCTATTTATTATTACATGTATTATTTTCCTTTATTTATTTATTATTATTATTACATGTATTATTTTACTCTATTATTATTAAAAGGATACATAAGCACATTGACATTGAAGAAGATGAGAATAATGATTAGATCAGAGTTGGACAGTCTTATCTTAAATTTGAGCTTTATGTAAGTATTCAAAAACATTTAACCTACTGATGCCTCAATTAATGTAATTTTATTGGTATCTATTTTTATTTCAGAAATTTACCACCCTCGGCTTATACTGGAGTCAATGATTTCCCAGTTTTTTGTGGTAAAATTAGGTGCCTTGGCTTGCCTTTCGGAAAGCCTGCAAAATCTTTCTCTTCCGACAAGCTTTTGATGGGTGAAAAACTCGGGGCTATGTCTGTTTTTATTGTTGTTTTTATTGTTTTTATTGTTATTTTAAAGCTAATTGTATTGTTTTAATCTATTTCTGTAAACAGCTCCAAGCCAAACTGGGAGTGGCGGTATACAAGTCTAATAAATAAATATAAATATTTATTCGGGTCGGCTTATACTCGAGTATATACGGTACAGTAGAGTCTCACTTATCCAACATAAATGGGCCAGCAGAACGTTGGATGAGCGAATATGTTGGATAATAAGAAGGCATTAAGGAAAAGCCTATTAAACATCAAATTATGTTATAATTTTACAAATTAAGCACCAAAACATCATGTTATAGAACAAATTTGACAGAAAAAGTAGTTCAATACGCAGTAATGCTATGTAGTAATTACTGTATTTACGAATTTAGCACCAAAATATCACGATGTATTGAAAACATTGACTACAAAAATGCGTTGGATAATCCAGAACGTTGGATAAGCGAGTGTTGGATAAGTGAGACTCTACTGTAATTCAATTAATAAAATTCAAGGCACTTTCTGATGAGAGAAGCGGTGCCCTATAGACATTTGGATCCTTTGGTTGTCACTGGTTTTAATCTCATTGTGAGTACATTAAGGAGGTGGATGTCCTCTTTGGCCCAACTATCTCCAAACCTTTGCCAAATTTTCTAAGGTTGGAAGTCTCCAAATATTTCAGTGTTTGCAACCCTCCTTTTGGAAAGTGCTGGGGATCATTAGCTGCTAAACGCAGCCCAGCTTTTTCCCAAACTATTTTGCCTTGCTCAGTACAGCTGGTTTTAGAGCCTCAATAGAGGCAATTGTCCCTGCCTGACATTTTTAAGTCTTTCCAGCTGCAATTTGCAGAGAAGAAAAACCCAAGCTCAATTGCTTAAAAAGGGGGTTGGGGCTGGAAAAGGGTTGAAGTTCCCCTTATTCAGCAAAGCCTCCCCCCTGCCTTCCTATCCCACTGGGATTATTTGGAGGCGGTTTCTGCAGCTGTAGGATTCTGGGAGGGTCGGCCTTGAGTCATCACAATTTGATGTTGTAATGCCTCCGAAGTCGCTAAACTCAAGAAATATGTGCAAAAACGCCAGGCTCAGACCGCAGGCATTTCGTGAATCCTCTCCTTTGCAGACCACAGCTTCTATCGTCCTTTATTTGCATTTGTTTCCTTGATCCTGGGCTACAACAAGCGGCAAACTTGGGCCCATTTCTTGAAAAGCTAGGCCTATTGAACTCAGTAGGTCTTGCATCCGATGTGTTGTTTTATTGTTGTGCGTCTTTCAAGGTGTTTCAGACATATGGTGAACTTTTCATGGCAAGATTTGTTTGCAGATGGTTTATCATTGCTTTCCTCTGAGGCTGAGAGAGAGTGACTTGCCCAAGCTTCACCCAGTGACTTCCATGGCCAAGCAGAGATTTGAATTTTGTTCTCCAAAGCTTGAACCATGACACAATGCTAGTTCTTGTCTTCCATCTATATCAGGCATGGGCAAAATTTGTCCCTCCAGGTGTTTTGGACTTCAGTTTCCACAATTCCTAAATGCTGATGTTAATGAGCAATTTAGAGCAGCATTGGATAGTGAGACCCAAGCTGTGGGTTAAGCCTGGTGAGAAAAAGAAGCCAATAATTTCCAGAATATAACTCACCAAGTCGAAGCAGAAGCCACCAAGGATTTTAATTTAATTTAATTTAATAGACTGAGATACATACATACCATAGCAAAGCATGCAGTTTAATACAGTTTTCAGGTTCAAAATTCCCACCGTCCCTGGCTGGAGCCAGCCTTGCTGTGATTGGTTGGGGCTCCCTGGAGAGGTGGGAGCTTTATGTCAGGGGATTGCTGGGATGGGGAGTTAAATCAATCATCCGTCACCCTGACTGTTTGATGAGTCAGTTCTCTCCGTCTGCTCATCCGAAGGACCACTTGTTGCAGCAGCAAAGTGGCACCAACAAAACGACAACTTAGTCATCGTTTACTGCTGATCCCATCAGGTCTAATTACTTTATTTTACAAGTATATAAAATTACTCAAAGCCATAACTCTCTGGACACATGGCGCGTCTTCTCAGCTCAGCAAGGCTGTTATCTGTAGAAGCTGGCACCTCCTGCATTCCTCAGTTCATGATGAAAGTTCCGGTAAGACAGTTCAAATGGAAGCCCTGACCTATTGGTCCTGTGGGCAATCAATCAAGCTGGCTTGTGCTTAACCCATGCGCTGCTGGAATGCTCTGCCGGATACACACAATTGCAAACACCCAACAGCAAAAACTTGATTTGACATTTCAATCTAACAACAGAACACACTAACACTTGACACGCCTCGGCCAATGAGAGAGCACCACCTGTCTTCAATGAAATTCTCTCTCTGCCCAATGATGAAAGAGGGGCTGGCAGGTATCTGAACAATGGAGGAGGCAATGGCTGATGATGGGATTAAGTATCCTGCTGTGTGGGGACAATAATCCTGTTGAAACTCTTATTGTCCTTTTGCATGTACAGTCTTTGATGAAGCCCAGTGTCCCAAACACTAAAATTCCCAGATAAGTCCAACAGAAAATATTTGTCTAATGACTGGATTATGACTGGCCCTTCCTGGGCCCATGGTCAGACCGCCCAGCGAGAGTCTTGGGTCCTACAAGCTGAACCTGTCTATTGATACACTAATTGAAACAACAAGTCCCCTGAATAGGGGTCTGACACCTAGATGCCAGTTCCATTGTCAAAAAGGGCAGTAGCATCAGCAATTTTGATGGGATTAAATGATTCAGAGTCCAGGGAGGGGAAATGGCATTGTCTTGACAACTGCAGCGTACCTTGCCTTCTCGCAGAGGAGATATGCCATTTATGTGAAATTATTGGAATGTCCAAAGGTTGCCCCATTCTTAAGTGGTCTGGCTTTCCCCTCTGAAACTTAGAAAAGAGTCCATTGTGTTATTTCCAGATGATGATCGTGATAATCCATTGAGGTAGGATATGGCCTGAGGCAGACTAGAGGCACTTAGGTCAGGATGGTATGCTGACCAAAAGTTCACTCCAGGGTCACTGTGCTTCATTTTATAAGGGGCAAGATATCATAAAGAATAATGATAATAATAAACTATATAAAATTGATAGGAGACACATGTGGGACTCACAATGGGGGAGATCCAGCATTCCCATTGTGTTGGGAGACTAACACAGGTTTTATCCATGGGGCTTTCAGGGGGCTCTGATCTCACCTGTGTTTCCGATGGGGGACAAAGAAAGGGATCTCAGAAGTTCCCCAGCAGCACAACAGGTGAGAGGCTTTTGGGGTTTCCCTAGAACTGGGAAACGGCACAAGGAATACAAATAAATAATAAAAATAAATAAATAAATAAATAAATAAATAAATAATAATACAAGGGGTTCATGCAGGAGAGGGAAATAAATGGCAAGGGAAAGATTATAAAGCATAATGTTTGCTTGGCTAATCTTTAGCCTAAATATGTAAATGTTTCTCAGCTCAAAAGGGAGACCCTTTTGTTTGTGAGTCGTTGACTGAGATGGGAAACCATTAGAAGAGTTGTTAATTCTCTAGCCCAGGTGCGACCCAGATGGAAAAAGTCAAATAACGTTTGCGACATGGTTTCCAGTAATAGATTTGTTATCTTCTGCTATAAATATATGAAATATAGGACAGAAAGCCTTGATTAAATGTATACACTATCCAACATGGAAAGGGTCCTTGTTGTTGTTAGTGCCTTTGCAAGTTGATCAAGACTTAACCCTTATTATCCAGCCTGATGTCCTTGTCCTTAGAAAAACTATAAGTTACTATATTTTACTATCCTGTGGCGCAGGCTGGTTAGCAGCCAGCTGCAATAAATCACTCTGACCAAGAGGTCATGAATTCGATACCAGTCCGTGTTGGGGTGAGCATCCGACAATTAAAATAAAAATATAGCCCCTGCTTGTTGTTGACCTAAGCAACCCAAAAGATAGTTGCATCTATCAAGTAGGAAATGTAGGTACCACTTATATGTGGGGAGGCTAATTTCCGACACCATAAAAATCATCCAGCTGCTGTTGGAATGAGGAAGTTGCCGTCGCAGTGGATGATGAAGCAGCTGCTCCCCCTGTGGCCGGAATCAAGCATACCCTCTGGAAGCTGGAAGCTGGAGAAGGTTAAATTGCCTCTGTGTCTGTCTCTGTTTATATGGCATTGAATGTGTGCAATGTGATCCACCCTGAGTCCTCTTCGGGGTGAGAAGGGCGGAATCTAAATACTGTAAATAAATAAATATTGGGGGGTTCACCTTCAACTTCACCTACAAACTGTTAGGAATTGTGGAAGTTGTAGTCCAAGACACCTGGAGGGCCGAAGTTTGCCCACACTTGATTTTTATCATAGAAATGTCACAGATGAAAAGGAGAATGCATGTGACAAAAGTATTAATGAGAAAAAAAACCCACATTAAATAAGAGAGGCTGCAGACGTTTGCTTTTGCCTGAGCCTACTGGAAAGGGCAAGATTCTTCCTCTCATAATCTTCTCCCTTTCCATTGAGTTAACTAAATGTAAACTACTTTTGCAGCTATTGAAGGAAGCTTAGGACAAAGAGAGAGGAAGAGGAGAGAGAGAAACTGGGACATTTTAAAAGCAATTGAGAAAGTGGGACAGCAGAGGATCAACTCTACCAAATCAGGACAGATGGAGTATATACTTGCTTAGTGACATGCTTATACCTTAATACAATATATGGCGACCCTATCCTTGGGCTTTTGTGAGAGGATTTGCTTAGAGAGGGATTACAGCTTCTCTTAGCTTGTCTGTTCTTCCTTATGAATACCTTTTTGCAACTTGATCACACTCTGGGTGCATCTACACCAGGCCTGGGCAAACTTGGGCCCTCCAGGTGTTTTGGACTTCAACTCCCACAATTCCTAACGGCCGATAGGCCGTTAGGAATTGTGGGAGTTGTAGTCCAAAACACCTGGAGGGCCCAAGTTTGCCCAGGCCTGATCTACACTGTAGCATTGATGCAGTTTGATACCACTTTAACTGCCACGGCTACAGCTTCTGTGATTCCATAACTTTGAGCCATAGGAGTTAAAGTAGTATCAAAATGCTTTTATTCTGCAATAGTGTTTGGCTGCATGTGTCTTGTTTTCCAACTTTTAGAAAGTTCACATTGTATAAGATACTGTTCAGCAATGGGTTTTCTATAGTTGAAGTTAATACAGTAATTGGATTTTGACCTCTGATTGATATTGATAACAGCATTGGTGAGAGCAAAGTCCAGATGTTTTGAGATTTCATCTCAGCACAAGGCAATTGTGAAAAACACTAAGAAACATCCATTCTACCTGGCAATCCATGCTCTGGCGTAATCTATAGTTTTCAGTGTTTTTATTAAGAATATTTTTATTCCCCTCTCTCTCAAAATCGATACCAGGTTGAGAAAACCCTCAACCATGAATACGTAAACCGCAAAGAATAGATAAGAAGGCTGATAAAGCAGCAATACGTTTTCTGCAAAGAAGAATATGCATCTGGTATGAATTCCTTTTTGTCCCTCTCTGTAGTCAGTGTTCTGAAGTTTGTTTTTAATCTGGTTTCAGTCATGCCTCGGTTGCCGTGACACCTTGAGTCTCAGTTTCATGAGATATGAGTTTTTGGGAGATATGGGTTTTTGAAAACAGGAACACTACTCAGAAATGGAAGCCAGTTCGGTATGCTGGGAAGAGCAGAAATAGCGGCAATGATCAAAAAGTGTGCCTGTGTCTCTGTATCTATCTGCTCTACCATGGTTCCATCAAACTTAGGTCCGGTCTATACCGTCCAAATAATTCAGTTTCAATGAAGACTATTCCGCCTTAGATTCACCATATTAAAGTTAAAGGTTTTCCCCTGACGTTAAGTCCAGTTGTGTCTGACTCTGGGGGTTGGTGCTTATCTCAATTTCTAAGCTGAAGAGCCAGCGTTGTCCGTAGACACCTCCAAGGTCATGTGGCCATTGGCATGACTGACTGGAATGCCATTATCTTCCCGCCGGAGCGGTACCTATTAATCTCACATTTACATGTTTGAACTGCTAGGTTGGCAGAAGCTGGAGCTGACAGTGGGAGCTTACTCCATACCCCGGATTCGAACTGCCAACATTTTGGTCAGCAAATTAATCAGCTCAGCGGTTTAATCCACTGAGCCACAGGGGGCTCCATACTAGTAGTAATATATGGCATTGAAACAGTTTTGATTTCCACATCCCAAATGCAAGTATGCACTGCTCCTTTTTCTCATTCTCTTCTGATATGAATAATAATAATAATAAGTTTTTCGAATTGACGAAAAACAACAGGAAAAACTCAGTAAGAAAATTGCACAGACAGACTACAAACAGAGGCACAACTATGTGGCCCAAATGATTCATTGGAACTTATGCCTCATGTACCACCTGCCAGCAGTAAAGAATTGGTGGGATCACAAACCTGCAAAACTATTGGAAAATAGACATGTAAAGATACTGCAGGACTTCTGAATCCAGACTGACAAAGTTCTGGAACAAAATACACCAGACATCACAGTTGTGGAAAAGAAAAAGGGTTGGATCATTGATGTTGCCATCCCAGGTGACAGTCGCATTGACGAAAAACAACAGGAAAAACTCAGTCAGGCTACAAACAGAGGCACAACCATGTGGCCCAAATGATTCATTGGAACTTATGCCTCAAGTACCACCTCCGAGCAGCAAAGAACTGGTGGGATCACAAACCAGCAAAGGTAATGGAAAATGGACATGAAAAGATACTGCAGGACTTCTGGATCCAGACTGACAAAGTTCTGGAACACAACACCCCAGACATCACAGTTGTGGAAAAGAAAAAGGTTTGGATCATTGATGTTGCCATCCCAGGTGACAGTCGCATTGACGAAAAACAACAGGAAAAACTCAGCCGCTATCAGGACCTCAAGATTGAACTTCAAAGACTCTGGAAGAAACCAGTGCAGGTGGTCCCGGGGGTGATGGGCACACTGGGTACCATGCCAAAAGATCTCAGCCGGCATTTGGAAACAATAGACATTGACAAAATTACGATCTGCCAACTGCAAAAGGCCACCCTACTGGGATCTGCGTGCATCATCCGAAAATACATCACACAGTTCTAGACACTTGGGAAGTGTTCGGCTTGTGATTTTGTGATATGAAATCCAGCATATCTATCTTGTTTGCTGTGTCATAATAAAATAATAATAACAACAACAACAATAAAAATAAAACATGTACCCTGTTTCCCCTAAAATAAGACATCCCCAGAAAATAAGACCTAGTAGAGGTTTTGCTGAATTGCTAAATATAAGGCCTCCCCCGAAAGTAAGACCTAGTTTTTGTTTGGAAGCATGCCCGCCGAACAGAACACCAGAGCATGCAGGATTGGTAAATGTACGTACCAGAGTGTTGTACATGGAAATAGTGGTAGTAACAAGAAATTCTTGATAGGATTCAGTTTGTCTGGTTATGCTGGTTTGTGATGACAACTACTGTACAGTATATAATAAATGTTCATTTTTTTGTTCAACAATAAATGTGAATTCTTCTTCATGGAAAAATAAGACATCCCCTGAAAATAAGACCTAGTGCATCTTTGGGAGCAAAAATTAATATAAGACACTTTCTTATTTTCGGGGAAACACGGTATAAGTAGATAAAATTTGTGTAGTAGAGAGATATGTAGTAAAGTTGTAATGGAAAACTTAAAAACTGATAAAAATTATGCTTTCAAATATCTTTGATTTTGATTTTTTTTACTGTTGGATTGTATATACAATATGATATGTCTAAGACATTGTAAAAAGAGGAAAGAACATATACTTATACATTTTGATTGATAAATTAATGATAATAACAATAATAATAATAAAATATAAAACATATATAAGTAGATAAAAGGTGTAGTAGAGGGACATGTAGTACAGTTGTAATGGAAAAGTTAAAAACTGATAAGAAATACGTTTGAAGATGTTCTTGATTTTTTTTTACTGTCGTATTGTATACTTTTTATTTTTAATTTTTTTTATTAATTTATCAATCAAAATGTATAAGTTTACATTTTCCTCATTTTACTATATCTTAAACATATCATGTTGTATACAATCAGACAGTTAAAAAAATCAAAACATCTTTAAACATATTTCTTATCAGTTTTAGATTTTTCCCATTACAACTTTACTACATATATCTCTACTACACCCTTTTATCTACTTATACATAATTTTATTTATTATTATTATTGTTATTTGTCGGATTGTATACAATATGATATGTCTAAGATATTGTAAAATGAGGAAAGAATATATACTTATACATTTTGATTGATAAATCATATATATATATATATATATATATATATATATATATATATATATATATAGACTGCTTTAGAGGATGGTGAGCTCTCCTTCGCTCGACGACTTTGGATGGTCATCTTTTGGGAGTGCTTTACTTGTGTATTTTGCCTGACAGGTGGTTGGACTAGATGTCATTTGTGACCCCTTCCAGCTCTAAGATTTCAGGATGCCGTGTCCAAATCTCTTCCAGATCCAGGCTGTCTTTGCTCTTCTTTCCATTGCTGGAATGTCTTCCTCCTGATGCTTCACTGGACCCACTGCTTTGCTGTCTTGTGTTACGGATATTTCAGAACAAATTGGCCCCTGCCGCGGACATTCCCCAGAGATTAGCCAGTTCCCTTCTTGAATGCCAAGCAAGCCGTGAGATAAATAAACAAATCCCTTTGAGAAGATTGCTTTAAGCAGGCTGGGGATGTAAAGGAAACCGTGAGAGGCTACCTTTGGTAATCCACAAGTCATCGGAGCACGGTCCGGCCTTTGTCATCAGAGCAACGGAGGACATGTATGGTCAAGAAGGCAAAAGTTCAGCGAGAATCCGATTGGCAAATCAGGCTGAAATTTCATCCTAGAAATTACCGTATATACTCGAAAATACCTTGAGTTTTTCAGCCCTTTTTTTGAACTGAAAAAGCCTCCCTCGACTTACAATTGGTTCAAGGTTAAGGCCAGGCAACAGAACCTGAAGGCCATTGCTTGCAATATATGATATATTTTTCTCTTACCCTCCCTTATCAGTGTGTTTTCTTTTGCAAAGCCTCCCTCGCTTTTAACCAAGGCAATGTTTTGAAAAGGGAAAGACGCCCTTGCAAGTCAGGAAGAAGAAAAATACCGTGTTTCCCCGAAAATAAGACAGTGTCTTATATTAATTTTTGCTCCCAAAGATGCGCTAGGTCTTATTTTCAGGTGATGGCTTATTTTTCCATGAAGGAGAATTCACATTAATTGTTGAACAAAAAAAATGAACATTTATTATACACTGTACAGTAGCTGTCATCACAAACCAGCATAACCAAACAAACTGTGAATCTTAGCAATAATTTCTTGTTACTACTATTATTTCCATGTACAACACTCTATGGTACGTACATTTACCGATCTTACAAGCTCTGGTGTTCGGTTTGGCGGGCATGCTTCCAAACAAAAACTTTGCTAGGTCTTACTTTCGGGGGAGGCCTTATATTTAGCAATTCAGCAAAACCTCTCCTATGTCTTATTTTCTGGGGATGTCTTATTTTCATGGAAACAGGGTATATATCCATTAATTGTTGTGACTCATCTGGAACCTCAGAGTGACTCTGATGGGGATTATGGGATTCAGGTTCAAGATTACTCTGATGGGGATTATGGGATTCAGGTTCAAGATGACTCTGATGGGAATTATGGAATTCAGGTTCAGAGTGTTCTGGTTATTGAAGATGAGGAACAGGGAGTCTTTCCCACAGCGGGGAATGGTGTTGATGATACTGAAACTAGCCAGGTGCAAATTGACTCAGAAAAGGAGGATAGTTCTCAGTCTGATAGCCGCCAGCAGATTGATGCTAACAAGCTGGCTGGCCTTGATGAAACGGAATCTTTAGATCGAGCTGGCAGTTTGGAATTCAAGGTTCGCAGGAGTGTTAGAATAGCAAACAAGAAGGAGGTCAGAGGCCAAAGAAATGCTTTCATGCTATGCAAAGGGTATTAAAACAGTGTGTTGGAAGAGAAACCTTTGTCAAAGCAACTTCTCGCTCAAGTCAAGAAGCAAGCTCTCGTTTTCCTGGATTATCTTGCAGCCTTTGTGTGTTCATGTTCATGGGACTTCGTCATGCCTTAATGGAACCTTGTTTGTTCCTTATGATTTCTTGGATTATTCTTTGAACCCTTGTTTTGCAACAATCTTTTGGAACTTTACCTTTGCTTTTTAACAACTGTTTATTTTCTAATAAACTACAAAAGACTTTAACCTGTGTGCAGCCTGGTGTATTAAGCAAGGTGAAATTAGCCTGAGGTGCGACATTAATCTTATAAAAGCATTTTCCTCTGAAATATTTGTTAATCTCTCCTACAGATATATAGGCATTAACCTCCTGCATGCATTTGCAATCCCTATCTGCTTATATATCTCTATCTATCTATCTATCTTAATTTTATATATGAATTTTCCCCTCATATGTCTGCAGGTCCTTGCAAATCCTATATACATATAGATCCATGTACCTGTATATCTGTATCCATATATATACATTATTTAATCTGTTGATGCCCCAATTAATGTAATTTTATTGGTATCTATTTTTATTTTGAAATTTACCAGTAGCTGCTTCATTTCCCACCCTCGTCTTATACTTGGGTCAATAAGTTGTCCCAGTTTTTTGTGGTAAAATTAGGTGCCTCGGCTTATATTTGGGTCAGCTTATACTCAAGTATATATGGTACCCACATTTTTCAAAGGGGAGGCTTAAAATCTGGACAATGCCTTTGCTTCAATCTGGGGTCACGATCTGTGATGCATCTCACACTCGCAGTGAGTTGTATTTGCTTTTCCTATTTAAAACTTCGTTCAGTTTGTCAACACAGCATTTATTTCCTGTTGTGTGTTGCTTTTCTAGCTGGTCATCTGACATTAGTGTTTTCCACCTGATTGTCTGGGAATATTTGGAGTGTATGTTTAAGTCATTTCCAACTATTGAGGACCCAAAGGCAAACTTATTGCAGTGGTTTCCTTGGCAAGATTAGTTCAGAGAGGAGTTACTGTTTGCCTTCCTCTGAGGCTGAGAGAGCATGACTTGCCTAAGGTCATTCAGTGGGATTCCAGGGCTGAGGGGAAATTCAAACCCTGTTAGGGATTCCTCTTCTTCAGAAGAGGAAGGGGAGCAGGAAAGTGTTCATGAATCTGAGGGTGAGTTGGAATCTGAGGAGGAGACTTTGCAAGTACCCACTTTTCAGGAGAGGCGAAAGGAAACAGAGCAGAGACGTCGTTCAGCTAGAATCACGGCCAGAAATGCAGCTGAGTAATGAGGAACTGCCCTAGCAGCTGTGAGGGGACTCAGGGCTATAAAGCAGAAGCAGGTGCAGCCAGCTCTTGCTGGTAACAGACTGACTCTAAAGCCTTCGCTCTCCTTGTGCCTGCTTCGAGTCTGCATCTGGATTTATTGCTGTTTCTTTGTCTAAAGTAAGACTGCTACTTGTTTTGGTAGACTAAGAACTGTGTTTGCTCTAAGACTTCCTTGCTACTTTTTGCATTATTCAACTGAGTGTGCTATACTTTATGTTTTGCTGAAGTAACGCAGTTTTCATTTACTTACCACAGTGTTTTAAGGCTGTTCTTGAAAGACAAAACAGGACAAACCTGATCTCCAGAGTCTTAGTCCGATGTTCCAACCACTTAACAACACTGTATTTAAATATGTATGTATCTTCTTATGAAGTTGAAACTACTACAGATAAAATTCCACATGATGGAAATCAACAAAAGTTACAATAGAATTAAAAGCAATTTGAGAGCATAACCTCCCTTTAAAACAACAACAACAACAACAACAAATATTTATTTATAACATGTAGCTGTGAGGGGACCCAGGGTTATAAAGCAGAAGCAGGTGCAGCCAGCTCTTGCTGGTAACAAACTGACTCCAATGCCTTCGTCCCCGTGTGCCTGCTCCGAGTCTGCATCTGGATTTATTGCTGTTTCTTTGTCTGAAGTAAGACTGCTATTTGTTTTGGGACTGTATCAGAGACTAAGAACTGCATTTGCCCTGAGACTTTCTTGTTTCCTTTTGCATTATTCCACTGAGTGTGCTGTACTTTATGTTTTGCTGAAGTAAAGCAGTTTTCATTTACTTACCACAGTGTCTTAAGGCTGTTCTTGAAAGACAAAACAGGACAGGAAGAATGAGGAAGCACTCCATCAAGGACTCGGCATCACAGTGGATGATGAAACAGCAGCTCCCTCTGTGGCCGGAATCGAGCATACCCTCATGAAGCCGGAAGCTGGAAAATGTTAAATTGCCTCTGTGTCTGTCTATATATGTTGTATGTTTAATGGCATTGAATGTTTGCCATGTATATGTATATTGTGATCTGCCCTGAGTTGCCTCTGTGTCTGTCTATATATGTCGTATGTTTAATGGCATTGAATGTTCATCATTTATATGTATATTGTGATCCGCCCTGAGTTGCCTCTGTGTCTGTCTATATATGTCGTATGTTTAATGGCATTGAATGTTCGCCATTTATATGTATATTGTGATCTGCCCTGAGTTGCCTCTGTGTCTGTCTATATATGTCGTATGTTTAATGGCATTGAATGTTCGCCATGTATATGTATATTGTGATCTGCCTTGAGTTGCCTCTGTGTCTGTCTATATATGTTGTATGTTTAATGGCATTGAATGTTCACCATGTATATGTACATTGTGATCCGCCCTGAGTCTCCTTTGGGGTGAGAAGGGCGGAATATAAATACTGTAATTAATAAATAAACAAACTTCAGCTTCCACAATTACTAACAGCTGGTAAGTGGCTGGGATTTCTGGGAGTTGAAGTCCAAAACATAGGGAGGACCAAACACTGATCTAATACTATGCTTCTATGGATACACTGGCTTTTTAATCTGCTCATGTTCAGCTTGTAGTTTTGTTCCAATTTTTATAATTGGGACAGAGGGAAGGGATCTCAAAACATGGGCAGGTTCCTATAGGAAAACCCAACATTCAGATAACCTGGATATGAGCTTTAGCCATCAAAACGAGCCCTTTGAATATAGGCCATGGGACCTCTGCGGATCTGTTCTTTTTTAATGGCTAGACTGTCTAATTTGTTCCCTCTATCGGTGAGGATTTCTGCAACAATAGAGCTGAGGGTGAGGAAAACTCCATCGATCCATTGTGGATTAGCCGTTGCCCCCGGCTGTGATAATTCTAATCCTCTAACACTATTAAAACCAAGGAATGCTTCGTGCCCATCCTTGTTTTATAGGCTGTACCTATTGAAGGGGCACTAAGACTTGGAGGAATTAGACATGATCCTGGAGTGTCAAAATGCATCAATTAAAAGTCAGAACCATCCATGCTGGATTTTACTTCCAGTTCCTATGTTTGGAAGTAAAAGCTGGAAAGTGAGGAAAGCTAAGAGGGGGATGGACAGAGCTCACACTGGTTTGGGGATTCTGACATTTGCAGTCAGAAAAATCATTCGCCCAAGCTTGGATTTTAATAATAATAATAATAATAATAATAATAATAATAATAATAATAATAAAACTTTATTTATACCCCGCCACCATCTCCCCGTGGGGGCTCGGAGCGGCTCACAATGTTACAAAAATAACAGCACAAATACATTAACAATACACACAGTTTGAAACACAAGAAGATAATAAAACAAGTTAAAACAAAGATTTAAACAACAATAATAATATCAATAGTAATAATATCAAACAACCACCAATGCGATTCAGTCAACTTCAAAGGTGGGGGGACTATAGCAGCAATATAAGATAAAATCATTAGATTAAAATATCCCAGTGAAAGAAACCTAATAATATTCAGAATAGAATAATTATAATGAGGCTGGTCATCCAATGGCTGTCTCTCCAAAGGCCAGCCCAAACATCCAGGTTTTCAATTGTTTCTTAAAGGATTTTAATCTCTTGCTATTATTTTTTTATAGTGTGGGCTTTATTTCCTTCTTTTTACTAAAAACCCAGGCCCAGTTCTTATATTTGGCTGGCAGTTCCACTAAGCAAACACTTTTCTTCTGACCCAGATGCCTGATTCTTCCATTTGATTTTTGTTTTTTAGGCGTTGAAGTGCTCATCTGAGAATAATTCCTCCCAAGTCTTGGAAGCGTCCAGAATGAAAGCATTCACATGCGCCGGCTCATGAATCCACATGTGTGCAGAGTGTCACCAGCCAAAAGGGATGAAATGAATCCCCAGCTGGGTCACCACTGGAAAATGTCATTGGGCAAAACTCTTCCAAATGCGTTGGACACAAAAACACACACACTCCTCTTTCATTATCTTTATCTGCCTCATCACCATTGGTGCAAAAGTGGGTGTGGGTTAGTGACTGCAGCAGGGGAGAGTGCCTGCAAAAGATCGGAGGCCAATTTCCTTCTCACCAGGATTACTATATCCACAATAATGCCATATACGAGGGCTATCCAGAAAGTAGATTACGTTTTGGAATTAAAAATGAACAAAGTATAGGAGAAAACATTTATCATATGCAGTTGAAAGCCACACCCACCCACAGTCACCATTCAAATCTAGGCACTTATCATAGCGATGAATAAGCTTTGCAACTTCTTCCCCACAAAACTCTGCCACTTGCGTCCTCAACCACTTGTTTCCAACAATGAAGGGATGGCTGGCAAAGCAGTGTTTTGGCGACAATGCGCAGCTGCAGAAAGGGGTGACCGGCTGGTTGAGAAATTGGGGGAGGAGTCAAAATAAACCTTTTGGGCAATTTCCAGCATTTCCTTTTGCTCCCCAAGCAGGAAGGTTTAGTTGTAAGCGCCCAAGGGTTGAATGAAAAGTAATGCCTCCACCTTCGTTACTTGGGTTTGAATGGGAATATTTTAATAAACCAAACACAGAAATAATCCTTAGTATGGGCTCTTGAACTACCACTATTCACTTTTCCACATAATCACCAGGCAATTGGATACATTTCTGCCAACAATGAACAAGTTGCCCGAAGCCGTCACGGAAGAAGTCAACACTCTGTTTCCGCAAGCGGCGTCTCACAGGACCCATCGTGCACAGATCTTCCAATAGCCAAGCAAAGCAATAATGTGACCCACATGTTTTTGTGAAATGCTGATTATGCTTGAAATTTCTCTCTGAGTGATACGATGATCATCCTAAATCCATTCGTCAACCTTTTGCTTGTGAAACTTGGTGGTTGCTGTCACAGGACGTCCAACTCTTTGTTTCTCACACAAGTCAGATGTTCCCACCTCAACATCTTTAAACTTACTCGCCCAACGACGCGCAGTACTCACATCAACACAATCCCCATAAACCGCTTGCATTCTCTGAGGAATCTCCTTTGGGTTGAGACCTTTTGCTGTCAAGAATTCAATGACTACACGTTGCTTAAGTCACATTGACCGACTGTCTGCGCAGGGTTCCATACTTCACACTTTAACAACACAACCGTTCAATGCTAAGGCTTCCTGCCAAAGGAACTGTAGAGGAGAGTCTACTGAACAAGCCAGGACCTGCTGCAGACCAGTCCTGTCATCAGTTGAGGCATTACTTTTCAACCCTTGTATTAATCAAATTAAACCAGGTCCTTGTCTCTTGTCCCCTTCATCACCTCTCAACCTTCTTTTCTCCAAGCTAAACATCCACATCTCCCTAAGTTGCTTCTTACAGGAATTCCAGCTTTTGGTTCTTTGGGTTGCCCTTCTATGGACACATGCCAGCTTGTCAAGATCCTTTATGAAGTGTTTTGCCTAGAACTGGACACAGCATTATTCCAGGTGAGGTCTGACCAAAGCAGACAAGAGTGGGAGTGGCTTCCCTCAATCTGGAGACTTCTTAGTTGTCTCCGATTCTCCGTGACCTTATGGACCAGTCTGGAGACTATACTCCTATTAATCCACTTCATCACATAACTTAAATTCCACTGAGTTCTACACTTAAAATCTTGTATTCTGCTTAAGTTGCAATGTGCAGGGTTCCATACCTCACACTTTAACAACACAACCGTTCAATGCTAAGGCTTCCTGCCAAATGGAACTGTAGAGGAGAGTCTACGAAACAAGCCAGTACCTGCCGCAGACCAGGACTATCATCTGTTGAGGAGTTATGAAGGTGGAGGCATTACTTTTCATTCAACCCACGTACACAAGACAACTGTGTGCAGTAAACAGTGTGATCCCAAGGTAGGGGAAAACTCCTTTTTATTACAGAACTATTTGTGCCCTGCCACGCGTTGCTGTGGTCCATTGGAATTGCACTGAATAGGTCCGGTTTTTGGAGTTTTTTAGGCCCTGTGAGATTCGTGATGTGATATTTTGTGGTTTCAACCTCAAGGTGTGGATGATGGATTGTGTCGTGAAATTTCGAGGTTGGGGGGTGTTTAGTTTTGTTGTTTTGCTTGGTGCCAGGATTCCATCACTGTTTTATATATATAGACTAGCTGTGCCCGGCCACGCGTTGCTGTGGCGAAGTCTGGAGGTATGGGAAATAAAAGTATTGAGGAATTGGTGGTAGTTAAGGTCAAGGGTAAAGGTTTTACCTTACATTAAGTCCATTATAAATGGGTTATATATCTGTGTGGAAGGGCCTTGAATCTACACTGCCATATAATCCAGTTAAAATCAGATAATCTGTATTTTATAAGCAGTGTGGAAGAGGCCTAAGTGAGGCCTAACTCTGCCTGTCCCCTGGGCGGAGCTTAGCCTTCTAACTGGCAGCAATTGGATAAAAACAATTATTCTTCTCCCTCTAATTAGGACTTTATTTTTCTTTTCTTTTTGTTGTATGAACGTAGAGGCATGGATGAGGGGTTGTGCTGCCAAGTTTAGTGTTTCTGGGATGTGTAGTTTTGTTGTTTTGTCCTAGGCCGAAATTTCATTACCCTTTTATATATATAGATAGATGGAGTTAGACTGAATTCTCTTCTTCTGAACACTTCTGAACACTTCCCAGTGTGATCTGAAGCCTAGAATTGCCTTGACCTTTTATAACTACCGCATCACATTCAGTTTGACTCCTTAGACCCCTTTATCTGGATTTTTTTGCAAGCCAGGTGTCACCTATGCTATTACGTTTGTGACAGTTTACTCTCTGGGATCTTTGACTTGGCTGGAGAACAGGGAAGGCAGTGAACAGCGAAGACGAAATGTCAGATGGAGTCCCTGCTAATCTTGCTCCTGTGTCAGACGGAGTTCGCCTTTGATCACAAATAGCCGGGCATCACAGAAACGAAATAAATCACCCTGCCGGACTCTGGTCTATTGTTGGGCTGGAGCTGATGCGCGGCTGGAATGCCTGACCCCCGGCTGGTGTTATCAGCCCTCGAAGGGGAACAAGGCCTTGCGGAGACCTTAGAGGTCAACACAGGGCACCATCAATCAGCCCGGCCCCTTCGGAAGGCCTCCCGGGATGTCAATCTAGGGCATAATGACTATTTAAGGCCCCCGCTGGCCTTTGAAGTCCGGCAAGGTGGGAGTGGGGCAGATCCCTGGAAATAATGCCCAGGGCTTTGGAAGAAGCTTCGGATAATCCCAAATGCCTCATTTTCTGAAGGCTTGCGAAGCTCGGGTCCCTCTCCTCCAAAGCATGCAAGAAAGGGATGGCACGGCAGAACTTGGGTTGAAGTTGGTGTTGCAACTCAGAATGTGCACATAATTTACCCTCAAATTAATCTTGCAATTTATTGTTTGCAATTTATTGTTTGCAAGGGAAATGTTACTGTGTTGTTGAAGGCTTTCATGGCCGGGATCACAGGGTTGTTGTATGTATTTTTTTTTAACTTTTTATTTTATTTTTTAAAACATAAAAAAATACATACCGTAGACATACAAAACATTTACAATTCCCACCACCAACACGAGGATTGTTTTCTTTTTACATATTCGTTTCTTTATGAGACAATCTTTATATCTTTATCATTATCCATTTCCATCCTATATACTATATAACATTTGTATCTTATTTCTTATGGCTTGATCTCCAGATTGATTCATGATATAGTTCTTTACCATTGTCCATCTTTCTTCTATTTCTCTTGTTCTATTTTCATTAGTTTTTACAACATTTAGTTTCACATTCATAATTTCAAATTCCATTTGCTCCACCATATATTAGTACCATTTACTTACTGACCATTTGGATTTATCTTTCCACCCTAATACTATTACTGCTTGTGCACATTCAATTATTGCTTCTTTTATTTCCCTTTTATTTCCCATTTGTTATATGTATGAACTCAATGACTGCGCGTTGCTTAAGTCGTATTGACCAACTGTCTGTGCAGGGTTCCATACTTCGCACTTTAACAACACAACCACTCAATGCTAAGGCTTCCCTCCAAATGGGACTGTAGAGGAGAGTCTATTGAACAAGACAGTACCTGCTGCAGACCAGGACTGCCACCTCTTGAGGAGTTACGAAGGTGGAGGCATTACTTTTCATTCAACCCTCGTACGCAAGACAACTGAGTGCACTAAACAGTGTGATCCCAAGGTAGGGAAAAAACTCCTTTTTATTACAGAATGGAATTAGACTGAACTCTCTTCTTCTGGCTGTATGGCCATGTTCCAGAAGCATTCTCTCATGACGTTTCGCCCACATCTATGGCAGGCATCCTCAGAGGTTGTGAGGTATGCTT
Organism: Anolis carolinensis; assembly: GCF_035594765.1. Taxonomy (NCBI): domain Eukaryota; kingdom Metazoa; phylum Chordata; class Lepidosauria; order Squamata; family Anolidae; genus Anolis; species Anolis carolinensis. Next base: position 6,906,242 of record NC_085843.1, read on the forward strand.
AGTTTCTCCATACCTCTGATAACACTTACGAGCCCTGCGGCCTTGAAAGCGAAAGCGATGAGGCCGTGTCTCTAGATCGAGCTAGTCGTTTGGAATTTCGGGGGTTGCGCAGAAGCCTCAGAATAGCAAATAAGAGGGAGTTCAAAGGGCAAAGAAATGCCTTCATGTTATGCTATTAAAACAGTCTGCTGAGAGGGAAATCTTCGTCAAAGCAATTTCCTCGCTTGAATCAAGAACCAAGTCTGCTCTCCTGTATTATCTTGTAGCCTGGATGTATCCTCGTTTCTGGGTCTTTGGCTTCATTTTAAGGACCTTGTTTCATGCCTAATATTTCCATGGATTTATTCTACAGCCTTGATTTTGTAACTATCTTTTGGAACTGAACTTTTGCCTTTTATGAACTATCTTTTCCCTATTTCCTAATAAACTACACAAGAATACGATATGTGTGCAGCCTGGTGTCTTTAGCAAGGTGAAGCTAACCTGAGGTGTGACACCTCCACAGTGTTGTGGTAATCTCTGAGCGGTTAGACTCAATGTAACCCTCTTCTGGGGGAGATTCCACCAAAATCAGCAGAGTAGCAAAAGCAAAGCTTTCAAATGCAACAGTTACTTACACTGGCAAGCAAGAGAAGCCTTTAGGATTGCAATGGACTGCAGAGTCTCAGTAAAAGTTCAAAAAGTATTTCTTCAGGTAAAAAGAACTCCATTGTAGATAGAAAGGCTTGGGAGCTGTCTAGACTGCTCTAGACTGGTTTCTAAGGAAAAATAAGAAAGGAAAAATAACAAACATCTACATAGTTACATCTTGCCAGGAGAGATGGCAGGACGTGTTGTTAGCTTGAAGAACAAAGGGAGAAGAGAGAACCAAAATGGTTCCACCTCATGGCCCAGTTTATTGGGGCCATAAAAGACATTCTGACCAATGGGAAGTTAGTGTCCCTGGAGATTCACATTTCTACTAACTTCAAAATAAGGGATGTGACGTACACAGGATAGAATGTGACGGGGTGACGAAGGGTGAGACTCTGCTTGCCATGCAGAGTGGGTTCCAAAATCATCATCCTGGTCTCACCGATCCCTCCTTCTCCAGGCTGCCTTCTCATACAGAGAATCAGCACTGGTCAACAAAAACCAGCAGTTGAATGTTCAGTTGAAATCCAACGGTACTTAATCTTTATTTACATTACTATATACAGTAGCAGTCATTTGCAATAAGTCCCAGACACATGGCAGTGTCTTCTCGGCTACGGAGCAAAACATTCTTAGTCCATCTTCAGTGAACGCTCACGCCGAACACACAGAAAACTCCCCTGCATTCCACAGATCATGTAGGAAGTCCCGCTTAAGCGGCTGAGGGGGAAAAGGAAAGGGCCTGAAGCTGTTAGGAATGGTGGGAGTTGGAGTCCAAAACACCCGGAGGACCCAAGTTAAGTGTATCAAGTGTACACTTCCAGTCTCCCTCTCTCTCCCTTTCTCACATGCCTCCGGTGTCAGATTTTCCCCTCCTGCATACCAAACCGGACAATCCCCAGAGGATTTTCCCCTTGCTTGTTCGCAGCAGGAGGTGAGGGCAAAAGAATGCCACAAGCATCCCTTGAGGGTGTGTTTTGTTGTGCTGTGCGGCTATATATAATGACACACTTCATCAATCAAGCACCGTGTGTCCGTCCATTGTGGCTGCGGTCTCCGGCCCGTAATGCAACAGGCAGACCTTTGGAAGCAACAGGTCAAAAAGTGAAGAGGCTGTTTGCTGTTATTGTTTGTTCTTCCCAAAGTGGACAGCAACAACAACACAAAAATGTTTCTAAATTAATGTTATTTAGACATTAAGAAGGAAATATAACCCGGTGGAACAGTGGGTTAAACTGCTGAGCTGCTGAACTTGCTGACCGAAAGGTTGATGGTCCGAATACAAGGAGGAGGGTGAGCTCCCGCTGTTAGCCCCAGCTTCTGCCAACCTCACATGCAAATGTGGGTAGATCAATAGGACCGCTAAGCTGCTGAACTTGCCGACCAAAAGGTTCACAGTTCGAATACAAGGTGGAGGGTGAGCTCCCGCTGTTAGCCCCAGCTTCTGCCAACCTCACATGCAAATGTGGGTAGATCAATAGGACCGCTAAGCTGCTGAACTTGCCGACCAAAAGGTTCACAGTTCGAATACAAGGAGGAGGGTGAGCTCCCACTGTTAGCCCCAGCTTCTGCCAACCTCACATGCAAATGTGGGTAGATCAATAGGAGTGCTGAGCTGCTGAACTTGCTGCCCGAATGGCTGGTGGTTCGAATACAAGGAGGAGGGTGAGCTCCCGCTGTTAGTCCCAGCTTCTGCCAACCTCACATGCAAATGGGAGATCAATAGAACTGCTAAGCTGCGGAACTTGCTGACCAAAAGGTTCACAGTTCGAATACAAGGAGTAGGGTGAGCTCCCACTGTTAGCCCCAGCTTCTGCCAACCTCACATGCAAATGTGAGTAGATCAGTAGGTACTACTCCGACGGGAAGGTAATGGTGCTCCATGCAGTCATGCCAGCCACATGACCTTGGACGTGTCTATGGACAACACCGGCTCTTCGGCTTAGAAATGGAGATGAGCACCAACCCCCAGAATCGGACATGACTAGACTTAACGTCAGGGGAATCCTTTACCTTTACTTATAGTTTTTCATAGTTTACAGTGTTTGAAACAGTCTAAGGTTCTGTTTCCCACACTTTGGAAAAGTACAGTAGAGTCTCACTTATCCAACACTCGCTTAGTCTTCTCTAATCCAACCAGAAAAGTTAGCCATACCAGAGAAGCCATAGCAGAGAAGCCATTGAAATCCACAAGCATGTGGACAACTTCAACAGAAAGAAGGAACCATGAAAATGAACAAAATCTGGCTCCCAGTATTTAAAAAACTCTTAAAATCAAGACAGTAAGTAAAGAGCAACATTCAGAAAATGGGAATTCCAGACAGAAAACAACCAGAGCCAGCTAACACCTCCTAACAATTGATTCTCCCATGCACGAAGCAGCCAAACTTTGAAGCTGCAAAGCTATTCAATGCTAATCAAGGTGGCCAATTGTGATATTCACACTTGCTTCCAACAGACAAGAGTTCTTTCTCCCACCCTGGATATTATTCCACAGATATATAAACCCCACTTGCCTAGTTTCCAACAGACCTCACAACTTCTGAGGGTGTCTGCCATAGATGTGGGCGAAACGTCAGAAGAGAATGCTTCTGGAAGATGGCCACGCAGCCCGGAAAACTCACAGCAACCCTAGTGATTCTGGCCATGAAAGCCTTTAACAACACATTCAATGTCACTGCTACATACCCTGTTTCCCCTAAAATAAGACATCCCCGGAAAATAAGACCTAGGAGAGGTTTTGCTGAATTGCTAAATATAAGGCCTCCCCCGAAAGTAAGACCTAGCAAAGTTTTTGTTTGGAAGCATGCCCGCCGAACAGAACACCAGAGCATGCAGGATCGGTAAATTTACGTACCATAAAGTGTTGTACATGGAAATATTGGTTGTAACCAGAAATTCTTGATAGGATTCACAGTTTGTCTGGTATCTGCCAATTCTACAATAGCTCCATCGTTGATGCTTTGCCATTATTACATTGCACTTTATTGTCCATTTTAGCTGTGAAACTACCTCTCCCCATTTTGGAATATTCTGCACTTTGGCCTAGATCTGTGTATTAGTCTCTTGTTTTTAACATTTTATGCTGTATGTTGATTTTAATGACTGTTTTATTGATGCTGATGTTTTTATTGTTGGGATGGTTGTTTTATTGTTTTGTTGTTGTTATTATATTGTTGTATCGGGCAAGGCCCCATGTAAGCCGCCCCGAGTCCCTTCAGGGAGATGGGGCGGGGTATAAAAATAAAGTTGTTGTTGTTGTTGTTATTATTATTATTATGCTGGTTTATGATGACAACTACTGTACAGTATATAATAAATGTTCATTTTTTTGTTCAACAATAAATGTGAATTCTTCTTCATGGAAAAATAAGACATCCCCTGAAAAGAAGACCTAGAGCAAAAATTAATATAAGACACTGTCTTATTTTAGGGGAAACAGGGTAGTTAATGTGGGCCTTGGTAGAGAATTGCTGCTGATATTCTCCTCATCCTTAGTAGTGTTGTTGCTGCTGGAACAGACACGAGCGAAAGGAAGAAGACGGGTGAAATAATATTTACAGCATCGAAAGCAAATCTGAGAAGCTCTGCAAAGTGAGAACGCCCTGTAAAGTACACTTTCTACCAAAATGGCAGAGCTTAGGGAATAAAACAAATATAATTAATCAGCCATATGATCTCACTACTTGCTTTGATTTGCTTTCTCAGCTGAAGCAATGAGCTAGAGACAAGGCGCCCCCTCGTGGGCCCAGCAAGAATGTAGCTTTTATAGGAATACTTTTTAATATAGAATCCTGGAATAATATGTGTATTTGTAGTGTTTTTGCAATGTTTATGTGTCTTAATTATTTTGTAACCCGCCTTGAGCCATGAGGAGAGCCATGAGGAGAGGCGAGTAAGAAATAAAAGTATTATTATTATTATTATTATTATTATTATTATTATTATTATTTTATTATGACACAGCAAACAAGATAGACATGCTGGATTTCATATCACAAAATCACAAGTCGAACACTTCCCAAGTGTCTAGGACTGTGTGGTGTATTTTCGGATGATGCACGCAGATCCCAGCAGGGTGGCCTTTTGCAGTTGGCAGATCGTGATTCTGTCAATGTCCATTGTTTCCAAATGCCGGCTGAGATCTTTTGGCACGGCACCCAATGTGCCCATCACCACCGGGACCACCTGCACTGGTTTCTGCCAGAGTCTTTGAAGTTCAATCTTGAGGTCCTGATAGCGGCTGAGTTTTTCCTGTTGTTTTCCGTCAATGCGACTGTCACCTTGGATGGCGACATCAATGATCCAAACCTTTTTCTTTTCCACAACTGTGATGTCTGGTGTGTTGTGTTCCAGAACTTTGTCAGTCTGGATTCGGAAGTCCCACAGTATCTTTGCGTGCTCATTTTCCAAGACTTTTGCAGGTTTGTGATCCCACCAGTTCTTTGCTGCTGGGAGGTGGTACTTGAGGCATAAGTTCCAATGGATCATTTGGGCCACATAGTTGTGCCTCTGTTTGTAGTCTGTCTGTGCAATTTTCTTACAGCAGCTAAGGATATGATCAATGGTTTCATCGGTTTCCTTGCAGAGTCTGCATTTTGGGTCATCAGCTGATTTTTCGATCTTGGCCTGAATTGCCTTTGTCCTGATGTCTTGCTCCTGGGCTGCGAGGATCAGGCCTTCTGTCTCCTTCTTCAGGGTCCCATTCGTGAGCCAGAGCCAGGTCTTATAATAATAATAATAATAATAATAATAATAATAATAATAATAATAATAATAATTAATGTAGAAGCTGGGTTGTTGTATGTTTTCCAGGCTGTATGGCCATGTTCAAGAAGCATTTTTTCCTGATGTTTTGCCCACATCTATGGCAGGCATCCTCACAACCTCTGAGGATGCCTGCCATAGATGTGGGTGAAACATCAGGAGAGAATGCTTCTGGAACATGGCCATACAGCCCGGAAAACATACAAAAACCCAATAGAGGATTCATCTCCACCAGCGAGTGGTCCTCAACCTTCCTAATGCCACGACCCCTTAATACAGTTCCTCATGTTGTGGTGACCCCCAACCACAAACTTATTTTCGTTGCTACTTCATAATATTGTTATGAATTGTAATGTAAATATCCGATAGGCAGGATTTACTGGACCAAATTTGGCACAAATACCCGATACACTCAAATTTGAATATTGGTGGGGTTGGAGTGGGATTGATTTTGTCATTTGGGAGTTGTAGTTGCTGGGATTTATAGTTCGCCTTCAATCAAAGAGCACTCTGAACTCCACCAACAATGAAATTGAACCAGTCTTGACACACTGAACTTCCATGACCAACAGGAAATACTAGAAGGATTTGGTGGGCATTGACGTTGGGTTTTGGAGTTGTAGTTCACCTACATCCGGAGACCACTGTGGATTCAAACAATGATGGATCTGGACCAAACTTAGCACGAATACTCAATATTCCCAAATGTGAACACTGGTGGAGTTTAGGGAAAATAGATCTTGACATCTGGGAGTTGTAATTGGTGAGATTTATAGTTCACCTACAATCAAAGAACATTGAACTCCACCAATGATAGAATTGGGCCAAACTTCCCACACAGAGCCAACAGAAAATACTGGAGGGATTTGGTAGGAATTGACAGTGATTTAGAGGTGATGTAGTTCACCTATCTCTGGAGAACACTGTGAATTAATATGTGTTTTCTGATGGTCTTTGGTGACCTCTCTGACACCCCCTCGTGACCCACCCAGGGATCCCGACCCCCAGGTTGAGAAATGCTGATCTACGCTATACAATTAATGTAGTTTGACACCACTATATCCGTACATGCCTCCTTGTGAGTTTTGATTTTACAAGATATTTTGCCTTCTCTGCCAAACCAAGTGAGAACTATGATGGTTACTTTGGGCATTTTTGGAGATGTTGAAGCGGGTCTGGCATTCTTGGATATCCTCAGGGTTTCCAAGCCCACAAAGCAATATATTTCAAGAGCATTTGCGGCTTTGTTTCCTCTTTTAAGCCGGAGAATTGACCATAGAAATGGCTGCTTTGTCTAGAGAGACATTTATCCTATCCGCAACGTGACTCTTCTATCCGAATGCCATTGTTTTCGGAGAGAGCTGCCTTGCGTCTCGAGCTTCACAAAGTCTCCTTTGGATTCCTGGAACAATCATGAGTCTTAATCTTCTTTGTCCTGCTCTGCTAGAGTCTCATGTCAACATGGCTTATATGGTTAAGATCCTTTCTCAAGGGGAGGGGGGTGGTCTAGTATATTTTCTGAGTCTGATAATTAAATTCCACATTCAGACTTAAGTATTCTCCTTTGTTTTTACAGCTAGGGATGTGGCTTGCTTCGGGTTTGTGACTCATGAACATGAGTGAGAAGATTGACACACTACGCAATCCTTCCAAGCCATGGCTTCTCAAGAGGCAAAGGCTCTTCCAGATCACTTCCAGATGACGTCTCATGTCAACAAAGCTTCAGATCCTTTCTCAAGGGAAGGAAGGACGTCTATTGCATTTTCTGGCATTCTCTAGATCTCATAATTAAATTCTGGAATGGTCTGAGAAATAGAATCGGTAAAAAACTGTACGATAAAATGGGCCACCAATATAGGGAAACCAATTAAATTAAAATATTGAGAATCCATGTGGAATACAAAATTAAAATATTCCTATGCAACAGATTTGAAAGGAAATTGGTATAAAATGATGTACCGATGGTACATGATGCCACAAATGTTAGGAATAATGTGCAAAAACTCACATAACAAATGTTGGAAGTGCAGGGATCATGAAGGAACGTTCTACCGCATGTGATAGAGGTTGTGAGGTTGCCTGCCATAGATGTGGGCAAAACGTCAGGAGAGAATACTTCTGGAACATGGCCATACAGTCCGGAAAACATACAACAAACCTGTGATCCCGACCATGAAAGCCTTCGACAACACATCTTCTATCTTGTCCATATCCTTTTTTAATTGTGATACCAAGAACTTGATATAAGGTCATTTCAACCAAGTTCTGACCAAACCAGAATATAATGGCACTTGATGACTCCTATTGATGCAACCTAGAATCACATTGGCTTGTTTAGCTGCTGCATCACACTGTTGGCCCATGTTCAGCTTGAGGTTTACTAAGACACCTAAGTCTGGACTGTTTTCAAGCCAGGTCTCACCCATCTATATATATATAAAAGAGTGATGGCATCACGGCGACCCACAAAACAACAAAACTACAGGCTCCCTAACCTCGAAATTTGACAACACAACCCATCATCCACGTCTCTAGGTTGATACAACAAAAAGAAAAGAAAAATAAAGTCCTAATTAGAGAGAGAGGAATAATTGCTTTTATCCAATTGCTGCCAGTTAGAAGGCTAAGCTCCTCCAACTTGGTCTCCTAGCAACCCAATAAAAAATAATAAAAAACACTAAAAATAATTAAAAAATTAATACAATAAAATATCATAATAACAAAAAAACTAAAAATTATACAAGAAAATCATAAAATATAATAAATAAAAAGATAACTTACAATAAAATTAATTAAAAAATACAAATAATGTCAAATAAAAATTACACAACAATTTTTAACCAATACCACCACCACTTTGCCACAGCAACGCGTGGCCGGGCACAGCTAGTGCTATATATGTGTATTGATGCAATCTGGAATGACGTTGGCCTTTCTAATCAATATGCTACTAATATATGCTACTATATGCCAAATTGCCTTATATGCTACTAAACTGTAATAATAATAATAATAATAATAATAATAATAATAATAATAATGAAAATACAATGCAGAGCAGAACTGGCAAAATGAGGCTCTCAATCGACAGTTCCTGGGAAAATTTGAGAGCAAACTTGACAAGGAAAAAACATGGATGTGATTTACAAATGGAATTTTAAAAAAGGAGGCGGAGGGCCTGATTCTTTCAGCTGAAGAACATGCAATTAGAACAAATGGCATCAAAACACTGAATGTAGTCAATTGAAAAGTTGACTACATTCAGCTTTTCAATTGACTACACTGACTATATTCCAAGTGTAGACTCTGCAAGGAAGCAGACGAAATGATGGATCACATCTTCAGCTGCTGCAAGAAGATTGCGGAGACAGACTACAAGCAGAGGCATAACACCATTGCTCAGATGATCCATTGGAACTTGTGCCACAAATACTATTTGCCTGTGACAAAAAACTGATGCGATCATAAGCCTGAAAAAGTTACAGAAAATGAACATGTCAAACTATTCTGAGAATTCTGAATTCAGACTGACAGAGTTTTGGAGCACAATACTCCTGACCTCATAAACATGGAAAAAAACAAAGTATGGATTGTCGATGTTGCAATCCCAGGCAACAGCAAATTTGACTAGAAGCCACTGGTAAAATTTTACATGATATGAGGATATAAAGATTGAATTGCAAAGACTCTGGTACAAGTCAGTAAAGGTGGTCAGTGGTGATCGGCACACTGGGTGCAGTGCCTCAAGACCTTGGCCAAACCATCGATGCTGACAAAATTACTATCTGTCAGCTGCAAAAGGCCACCCTATTCGGATCTGCCCCCATTATTCCCTGATACATCACATAATTCTAGACACTTGGGAAGTGTCCAACGTGTGATCCAATACAACAGCCAGCATAGTGATCTTGTTTGCTGTGTACTAATCTTGTTGTGTATCAAATAATAATAATAATAATAATAATAATAATAATAATAATAATAATAATAATCTCAGCTGGCATTTGGAAACAATAGACATTGACAAATCACGATCTGCCAGCTGCAAAAGGCCACCCTGCTGGGATCTGCACGCATCACCCAAAAATACATCACACAGTCCTAGACACTTGGGAAGTGTTCGACTTGTGATTTTGTGATACGAAATCCAGCATATATATCTTGTTTGCTGTGTTAGACTATGTCGTTGTGTCAATAATAATAATAATAATAATAATAATAATAATTATTATTATTATTATTATTATTGACACAACGACATAGTCTAACACAGCAAACAAGATATATATGCTGGATTATAATAATAATAATAATTATTATTATTATTATACATCACACAGTCCTAGACACTTAGGAACTGATCGACCTGTGATTTTGTGATACGAAATCCAGCATGTCTATCTTGTTTGCTGTGTTATAATAAAATAATAATAATAATAATAATAATAATAATAATAATAATAAAATAAAAATCACGATCTGCCAGCTGCAAAAGGCCACCCTGCTGGGATCTGCGTGCATCATCCAAAAATACATCGCACAGTTCTAAACACTTGGGAAGTGTTCAGCTTGTGATTTTGTGATACGAGATCCAGCATATATATCTTGTTTGCTGTGTCATATTCTGTCTTTGTGTCAATAATAATAATAATAATAATAATAATAATAATAATAATAATAATAATAATAATAATACATCACACAGTCCTAGACACTTAGGAAGTGTTCGACCTGTGATTTTGTGATACGAAATCCAGCATGTCTATCTTGTTTGCTGTGTTATAATAAAATAATAATTATAATTATAATTATTAAATAAAAATTACGATCTGCCAACTGCAAAAGGCCACCCGAATGGGATCTGCGCGCATCATCCGAAAATACATCACACAGTCCTAGACACTTGGGACGTGTTCGACTTGTGATTTTGTGATACGAAATCCAGCATATCTATCTTGTTTGCTGTGTCACAATAAAATAATAATAATAATAAACTGTAACAGTCTGCATAACATCTCCAATATCTGGGCGTAAAGCTTTGAGTCGCCTCGTAGCCATCTCAACAAAAGCTGCATTGTATGAACTAAATCTTCTTACTCCAAATGCGGAGCTTAAACTGGTACTTTCGGTAATTGCAGTCATGTCAGGCTTCTCCAAAATTAAACTGGGACATGCCATTCTTTATAATAAAGAACTGCTCAAAAAGGCTTTTGCCTTCCCATTGAGGAAAGGAGTCGAAATTGAAAAACGCGGAAGGCGTGGAGATATTTCCGACGCTCCACAAGGAAAAGGCGACTTGGGATTGCGAGAGAGGTGCCCACGACAATTCAATAATGGGCTGCCAAGCGGGTAGCTTTCTGTCACAAAAATCCTTTTAATTAGGAGTTCTCCCAAAGGGTGAACTCTCCGTGGTGCTGAATATGATACAAAGCTCAAGAAAAGTGCCAGCGCCACATCCGTTGATGAAGAGACGCTTTTGTGCACCGTTCGTCGTCTCCAAAATGGTTATCTTCAAATGTTAGAAAAAAGCAGAGTTTCCGGGGAAACTGTTGGTCTTGAAACATTGCGTTGGTTGCATTGCACCGATTAATGTTGGCTGGGAGGTGAAACTACCATCGTATTTTGGATACGGTAAGTGGATTTCACGTGATTTTATAGCGAGAGAAAGTCAAAGTTGGGTAAAGAAATGAGACAATTGCTTTGAACCCCATACTGGTTTCATTCACCACACTTCTGGTCTTCAAAAGCTGGATCTACACTGACTTATATAACTATTTAGAACTGCATTATATGGAACTACACCAAGCATGAGCAAACTTTGGCCCTCCGGGTGTTTTGGACTCCAACTCCCACAATTCCTAACAGCCGGTAGGCTGTTAGGAATTGTGGGAGTTGGAATCCAAAACACCCGGAGGGCCAAAGTTTGCCCATGACTGCACTACACTGATCAAGACGCAATCAAATATTCCATCAGAAAGTCAATGTTTTATAATGAAAACGGAGAGGAGTCGCTTCCTTTTATCTTGTCATTCTTGCCTTTCATTTAGACATTGTGCTCGCTGTCTTGAGCAATTGCTAGAAACACAATGTGAAATAATACTGCTATTTAAGTATCTCGGCAACATCTCCCGTTCGGGTACAATCTTCCCATCCAAATGCGGCAAACTACGGTAGGTGTAATTTGCAAAATTGCATATTGTCACTTAAAATAGGTTCTCCTTTCCTTTAAGTGGCTCGTTTTAAACCTCCGTTTCTGGGCCACTTTCATTCTTTCTTGATCTACTCCAACAAAACAGTTTCGCTCAAGAGAGTAAAAATCAAAGCTTTGTTTTGGAAGTTGGGAATGAGTTTGCAATGTGTGGAACAATTTGGAAAGATAACCCCTGAAAGTGAAATGATTTTATTTAAGTGACGATACAGGTGGGGAGTCTACCAAGTAAAATGTAATGTTAGAGAGTTTTCTGACAATTGTGCACTAGTGAAATTCAGTGCTGTGCCAATGAGTGTGTAAACAAATCAAGAGACAGCAATGTTTATATCTAGAATACTACGGATCAGTCCTAACTAGAGTGCTGAATTAATTTTTGACTGATGAGTCAATATTGGGGTAAATCCCATTGATTCCATAATTGGGACTTACAACAGGCATTCATTATTTTTATTATTATTTATTAAACAACTCCTCCTCCGTGCATGAGGCAGGACATTGTGGGCAAGCATACATATGCTGAGTTGTTTGTTCAGCTCCACAGTCACACAAGGTGGAGGATTCCTCCAGGTAGTGCCACCTTGCCAAGTTGTCTTTAGATCTGCCCACTCCACTTCTGAGTCTGTTCAGGGACTTCCAAGTTGTCCATTCCTGGTTTGCCCCTGGAGGAAGACCCTCTTGGAGGGCCATCCAGTTAGAATTGCCAGGTTTAGCTGCCCAGAGAGACACCCTTGCTGCTGCTGGAGGAACATCAAGAGGAGTGAATGGTGGTTCTCATGAAGCCCTTCCTTGATTTGAGTCTGGTGGGAGGAGGGTGATAGCCATGCAGTGGGTGGCTTTCACAATGTTCGACCTTATTTGTCTCACCGTTAGCAGCAACTTCCCGTCGCACGTCAGGAGGGGCAATGCCAGCTAACTTGTAGAGTTTATCAACAGGTGTAGGTTTAAGGCATCCTGTGATGATTCTGCATGTTTCATTCAGTGCTATGTCCACCTGCTTTGCATGGGCAGACTTGTGCCAAACAGGACAGGCGTACTCAGCAGTTGAGAAAGACAAGGCCAGGGCTGAGGTTCTTATTACTTGTGGGTCTGCTCCCCATGCGCTGCCAGTCAGTTTCCGCAGGATGTTATTGCGTGCAGCTACTTTGTGCTTGGTGTTCATGCAGTGTTTCCTATATGTTAGTGTTCGGTCTAAGGTGACACCAAGGTATTTAGGATGGAAACAGTGTTCGAGCTCTTGGCCTTCCCAAGTAACTTTCAGTTTCCTGTTGGCTTTGCGGTTACGTAGGTGGAAAGCACACACTTGTGTCTTGGCAGGGTTGGGCTTCAGGTGGTTCACTTTGTAGTAGCTGGAGAGATCTTTCAAGGCATTAGTGAGTTGCTTTTCAACTGTTTCAAAATCTTTTGCTTGTGTTGTAAGGCCAAGGTCATCAGCATATATAAAGCTCTTTGTGAGTGGTGGTTGTGGCTGATCGTTCGTGAAGATGTTAAATAAGGTCGGTGCAAGAACGCTGCCTTGGGGTAAACCATTCTTTTGCCTCCTCCATCTGCTTTTCTGGCCCTGAAACTCCACATAGAAGCTGCGGTTTTCTAGGAGGGTCTGGACAGTTTTTGTAAAATCAAATCCCGGGTGATATGGTAGACTTTATGCAGCATTTTTCTATGTTGCACCGTGTCATAGGCTGCCGTAAGGTCCACAAAAACTGTTCCCGTAATGCAGCCTTTCTCATAGCCTTTCTCTTAAAGCTACGGACAATGCGGTTGCTGTTGCCCATTTTTGGTCTAAAACTATTTAGTTGCTTGTGATTTCCTTTTTTTCCATCATTTTAAAATGTATTTGTTATGCAATGCTTTTGACACGAAATAAATAAATTATTATTTATTCATTTCTATTTTCTTTTTGACAGATCACGTCATCTTAAAGACTTTTGCCTGGAACTAACCAGATATAAGATGATGGCTGTCTTGGTGTGTTTTCATCACTCATCTCTGATCATCTCCTATTATGTAAGGTCCCTTTGTCGGATGTTGACGGGACTGTGGTGGATCGTTCTTGGGATGGTCCCTCCACCTTTCCCAATAAACTGCATGGTCTTCAACATTGGTCTGGTAGGACCCTGGTCCTGTGATCCTTTTCTATCCAAGGCTTTCCCCGAATTGGCCACCAAGTTGGCCATGGAGCGGATCAAGAAGGACCCTTCTGTTAATGGCGCTCAGCAACTGGGCTGCTCTTTGTATGATGAAGACTGCCAAACTAGCCAAGCCCTGGCTGGGTTCACCAGGGACGCAAAGCACGCTTCGGCTTTCATTGGGCCCCTGAACCCTGGCTACTGCGTCTCGGCCTCTTTGCTTGGGATGGGATGGAATAAAGCCCTTTTCTCCTGGGCATGCCTTAGCGAGGAGCTGGACAACCCAAGCCAACACCCAACCTTTGTCAGGACCTTGCCCTCTTCGACCGGCGTCCTCCTGGCTGTCTTGAAGCATTTCCGATGGGCTCACGTCGGCATCGTCTTTTCCAAAGAGGACCTTTGGGTCGAGACGGCCAACAAGCTAGCCGTCGCACTGAGAAACCGAGGTCTGCCGGTCGGAGTTGTGACATCAATGGGGAAAGGAGATGAGGCCGTTGAAGGGACTTGGGAAAAGATCCAGGCCGATGGAAGCGTCAAAGGTGAGAAACATGAGAATACCTTCTTTTGGAAAGAGCATATGGCAGAGTGTCTATCTGCACTAGACAGTTATACTAGTCTGATACTGCTTTAATTACCATAGCTCCAATGGATCCAATTTGATCATAAAATCACTGACTCATAGAAATGAAAAGGATCTCAAGGGGTAGGTAGAAAGACACAATTGAAGCCCTCATGGCAGATGGCCACCTAGCCTCTGCTTAAAATCCACCAGAGATGGAGCATCAACTGGATTGCCAAGTATCATATTCCACCATCAGAACATTCTTCCAAAAATTTAGGTGGTATCTCCCCCTAAAATTTGAATCCATTGCTTCTTGTGTCTCAGGCTCTGGAGCAGCAAAAAACAAACTCCTCAAATTGATATCCTTTCAAATATGTAAACATGTCCTCTCTCAGCTGACTTTTCTCCAAGCTAAATATCTTCAGCTCCCTAAGGCACTTGGCTTCCACATCTTGGACCACTTTGGTCACCTTCCTCTAGATATATTCTATCTTGGGTTGCTCTTGTGAGTTTTCTGGGCTGTATGGCTATGTTCCAGAAGCATTCTCTCCTGACGTTTTGCCCACAGAGATTGTGAGGCCTGTTGGAAACAAGGCAAGTGGAGTTCATATATCTGTGGAATGTTTAGGGTGGGAGAAAGAACTCTTGTCTGTTTGAGGCAAGTGTGAATGGTGCAATTGGCCAGCTTGATAAAGGGTTCTTTCTCTCACCCTGGACTTTCCACAGATATATAAACCCCACTTGCCTAGTTTCCAACAGACCTTACAGCCTCTGAGGATGCCTGCCATAAATGTGCTTGAAACGTCAGGAGAGAATGCTTCTGGAACTTGGCCATGCAGCCCGGAAAACTCACAGCAACCCCGTGATTCCGGCTATGAAAGCCTTCAATAATATATTCCATCTTGTTCATCTCCTTCTTGAATTGTGTTGTCAAAACTGGACACTGTATTATTCCAGGCAACGTCTCACTAAAGCAGAATAGAGTAAGGCTATGGCTCTCCTCAATCTGGACATTAGACTCCTGTTGATGCAGCCTAGAATTGCATTGGCTTTTATAGCTGCCGCACCACACTGTTGACTCATATTTACTTGGAGAGTATGCATGTCATCATGTTGAGGAGTATGTGTTTCATTGTCTTCTTTTATTCATTTGCGCAACACTAAAAACTGCCGTCTTTTGAAAAATAGAAATAACCCTGACTTCTCTTCTTTTAGTTCTCATTCTCTGCATGCATTCTGCCCTCGTTGGAGGTGAAGACCAAGCGACGTTCCTCACCAAAGCTCAGGAAATGGGCCTGACTGACGGGAGATATGTCTTTGTACCATACGACACTCTCTTCTACAGCCTTCCCTACGAAAACCATTCCCACTTCATTCTTGAAAACGACCATGTCTTCCGACAAGCTTACGATGCCGTGTTGACTATTACTTTACAGTCTGGGGAGAGAAGCTTTTACGAGGCATTTGACGCTGCAAAACAACGAGGTGAAATAACACTAGACTTGGAACCACAACAGGTCAGCATTGCCTAAAAACAGAAGGCCTTTGTTACAAAGTCATCTGCACTGTAGAATGAATTCAGTTTCAGACCACTTTAACTGTCATGTCTCAATGCTATGGAGTCTTGGGAGCTATAGTTTATTGAGGCACAAGCACTATTTGTCAGAGAAGACTACAGACCTTTTAAAACTATAATTCCCATGGTTCCATAGCATTCAGCCATGGCAATTAAAAGTTGGGTCAAACTGCATTTATTCTACATCTCTAGAACTTTGAAATACTGATGGCAAGGTCTTATAAGCATCCATGGTGGAGAATTCAACATATTTAGAAGTTGTTAGATTACCATTCTTGCTATAATAATAATAATAATAATAATAATAATAATAATAATAATAATAATAATAATATTTTATTTATACCCTGCCACCATCTCCCCATGGGGACTCGGGGTGGCTTACATGGGGCAGAGGCCCAAACAACATAGAACAAAACATAGGCAACATAATACAAATCACACTATAAAAAGATAAAACAGTAATACAATATATCAATTAAAACAAAAATACAGGATAAAAAATTGCATTTAAAACACATAAATGGTATATTCCAATTATGGTGTATAGTGTTCCCTCACTACTTTGTGGTTCACTTTTCACGGATTCGCTGTTTTTGTTTTCAATAAAATCTAAAAGACTATTATAAATCATAAAAAATTACAATTTACAGAACAGCATAAAAACAACCTAATGCGTACTGACCAACACCACCAGACTATGCCACAGCAACGCGTGGCCGGGCACAGCTAGTAACTACTAAAATAATGTATAAATATTAAAATAAATATAGTGTCCTTACTTTGTGGATTTTCACTTATTGCAGGTGATCCTGGAACCTAACCCCAGCGATAAGTGAGGGAACACTGTATACAATTGATGGGTGGTGTAGTCCAATGACGGCAGGGATTCTGCACTTATAGATGGCATTGGACTGTTTTGAGTCATTGCACTTAATGATGATGCCTGGCATAGATGTAGGCGAAACGTCAAGAGAGAATGATTCTGAAACATGACCAGAAAACTCACAACAACCCAGTGATTCCGGCCATGAAAGCCTTCGACAACACATTGCACTTGAGTTGGTTGCATTTTGTGGAATTTTGCATGTGTGTGTAGCTATTTCCCATAGGCCTAAATCGTATTGTTAATATGGAATCCTTATAATTATACAAGGTCTTTAGTTTAGTCTTCCAAAAAGTGCTGGTGCCTCGCCGAACTACAAATTGAAGGATTCCATAGCATTGGGCCATGACAGTTAAAGTGCTGTCAAACTGCATTTATTTTGTAATCGAAGGCTTTTATGACCAGAACCACTGGGTTGATGTGAGTTTTTCGGGCTGTATGGCCATGTTCTAGTAGTATTCTCTCCTGATGTTTCACCTGCATCTGTGGCTGGCATCTTCAGAGATTCTGTTAGCAGTGAAGCCAGTGACTCAAAACAGTGGGGTGTAAATACGTATATCTGTGGAATGATGTCCAGGGTGAGAGAAAGAACCCTTGTCTGTTAAAGCAAATGTGGATGTTGCAATTAGCAACCTTGAATTGCATTGAGTAGCCATGAAACTTCAAAGTCCATCAGTGAGGGTATCTGCCTGGAGGTTGCCTGGGTTGTGTTGCCTGGAGGAATCCTCTGTTTGGGAGGTGTTAACTGGCACTTGAGGATGCCTGCCATAGATGTGGGAGAAACCTCAGGAGATACTTCTGGAACATGTCCATACAACATGTCCACAACAACACAACCATGAAAGCCTTCGACAACACATGGCACTTGATTGCTTGCTATCTAGAGTTCTCCTATTTCTGAGTGGTGTTCTTTATTTACTGTCTTGATTCTGGTGTTTTTTAAATACTGGTAACCAGATTTTGTTTGTTTTTACAGTTTCCTCCTTTCTGTGGAAATTGTTCACATGCTTGTGGATTTCAGTGGCTTCTCTGTGTAGTCTGACATAGTGGTTGTGAGAGTGGTCCAGCATTTCTGTGTTCTCAAATAATATGCTGTGTCCAGGTTGATTTATCACATGCTCTGCTATGGCTGACTTCGCTAGTTGAATTAGTCTCCAGTGCCTTTCATGTTCCTTGATTCGTATTTGGGCGCTACATTTGATGGTCCCCCTGTAGACTTGTCCACCGCTGCATGGTATACGATAGACTCCTGCAGTGATTAGAGGATTCCTCTTATACTTTACTGAACGTAGCATTTGTTGGATTTTCTTAGTGAGTCTGTAGATTGTTTGTAGGTTGTGTTTCTTCATCAGCTTCCCTCTGTGGTCAGTGTTTCTCTTGATGTATGGTTCCACTTGCTTCATTGCCAACAAAACCTCTGAAGATGCCAGTAGCCACAGATGCAGGTCAGGGGAGAATGCTTCTGGAACATGGCCGTACATCCTGAAAAACTCACAGCAACCCAGTGATTCCAGCCATGAAAGCCTTTGACAATAAACCTAGAATTTGTTTTCTTCCAAACTCCTTGCTTTGGTGAAAAGTCTGCCGATCTCTCTTTTCCAGGTCTCTCCCCTCTTTGGCACAATCTACGATGCGATTTACCTGGTCGCGAAAGCTTTGGCCAAAGCGAATCACCACAAGCCCTCTGAGCTCTTTGGGAAGTTGTTGACCCAACATGTCAAGAACCTTGACTTTGCCGGTTTCAGCCGCAGGGTCCAGATGGACAGCAAAGGAAGGCCACTGGCCAAGTATGTGATCCTGGACTCAGATGGCAAAGGGAGCCGCCTCCTCCCAACCTATTTGCTGGTGACCTCTTCCAAATTGCTCCAACCCTTGGGAGTGGGATCCACTTTCCCGGAGGAAATCTTCTTCCAGAAGATTCTAGCTGTTGGTTTGATCCAGGTGTTCTCTGCATTAGAGGTAAAGTACGACTAGCATATGATTTTTGTCCTGCTGCCCAACCTCTGCCTGAATTTCATGGCACACATCTCACTACCTACGCTGTCCAATTTCATGATGAATTTAATATTGGTATGAATTATTTTAATGTATTTTAAATTTCAAATTTTAACTATGTTGTGCCCTGACTTGAGGAGAGGCAGGTAACAAACAAAATTATTACATAAATGCTCAACAAAAGGAAATTTTTTTGTCTTGGTGCCTTGGTTTTCAGGCCTGTTCCTGGGGATATTTGGGGCACTGATTCAGGAAATTGCATTGGATAGACCACATGTTCCGTCCCCCAGGACGATGGTTTGCCTTACCTATTGGTCGTTTGTTTATTTTCCCTCCTTTACATTTTGTTTGAGCCTCTGGCTGCAAAAGCCTAGGAAAAGTGGCTTGGAATCTGCAAGAGCTGGCTGCAGTTTTCTTTGCAGTGATTGGTCAAAGAGTGCAACATCTTAGGACCGCCCTTTTTACCAGGGTCTAGTCTCCATTTTAGAGCTTCATTCTGGCTATAGTCTTCCAACGTGCTGGAGCTGTGCAAGGCTAACTGGGACAAATCATCCTCAAAACCAGGCCAATCTAAGCCTATCCAAATTAGATAAGTATTGAATTATATTGATCTGGAATAGGAAATCTAGTTAGAGGAGCAGGGTTATTCTGTCGCTTCTAGAACTAATCTTTGCTGTAAAGATAGGGAAGGAAAGAGTTTCTCCTTCTAATATAGACAGCGTGATTAGGGTATAGTGGTTTTATAATCACCTTTGCCTTCTGGAACCAGGGATAATTCTGCAACTAAAACCTATGGAAATTTGTTTCATTTTCTGCAACTTTAAGATCTGTGCCAGGTTTACAACCTTGTATGAATAAACATCCTTTTTTGAAGTTCTCCAGACTCAGTCGTTCAATATTTTAGGACAGCTTATAGGGATTTGCAGTTCGCCCGGATAAAGGACAGCACGTTTCAGTTTTATAGTTTTTTATTGTCCGGCGGACGGCACAGTTTTGAGGTCGATCAGCGGTTTTTCCGCTTCAGCTAGCTTGCACGGCTTTATAGTTTTTTATAGTTTAGGAAGTTTTAGTATAGGCTGCGGCTTTTCCGCCTGAGCTCAGTCTGCATACCTAAAGACTCTACCAGCGTCTGAGGCAGTGGAGCCCGCTCTCAGACCTGAAGGAGTCAAATAGTGGGGCTCTATTTCCTTGCTATTTGGCTCGCGTGTGCGCACGTAGCCCAGTAGCTTTCTGGGTTTGCACAGGCTGTGCAGTTCCCAGCAACGTCCAGGGCTCCCTCGGCGGTAGACCTCGAGCCGCGGAGCACCAGCGACAGTTCTTTGGCTGGCTCTGAGGCGTGGAGCCCACCAGAACCAGGCTAGAACCTGGACAGGCCTGGCAACGCTGCTGCGAGTTCGGCCGGAGCACTCAACCGGCTTTGACAGCCTCTTCATCAGGAGTTCGGCCGGAGCACTCGGCCGGCTTTGACCTGCCTCATGGTCCGGCGGTGGTGACCTGCCTCATCGTCCTGCGGTGGTGACCTGCCTCATTGACCTGCGGCGGTGACCTGCCTCATCGTCCTGCGGTGGTGACCTGCCTCATCGTCCTGCGGTGGTGACCTGCCTCATCGTCCTGCGGTGGTGACCTGCTTCATCGACCTGCGGTGGTGACCTCCCTTCACAGCGGGGAGGAGGCGTCTCTTCTCTCCTCCTTTCCAAAGCCAGCCTCAGTGCTCCTTCGGCGGCAGGCCTCGAGCCGCAGAGCACGAGGTGCTTGAAAATTTGGCGAAGTCGCCATTTTGGCAGTTTACGTCACTCGGGCAAGGGAGGTATCAAGTGGCAAGTTGCTGTCAGTTGACATTTTGCAGCTTGCCCACCAAAGTCTGGCGCCAAAGGTCACAATCTTTGTAAAGTATAGTTACTTAGTGATATATATTGCTATGGTTAAGTGCTGTGAATTGTATTATATATTGAATTTGCTTTTATTGTAAATTTACTTGCAGGTATATTGCATTTGCCTTTGTTGTAAATTTACTTGCTATTAAGAATACATAATGTCTATGCAATTTCAAGATGATACAGATGGTATACCTCCTTCTGAGGCTGAAAGTAGGAATGAAAGGCCCCAAAGGATAAAGCACCCTTCAGCCAAGATGCTAGCCCATCTAATAGATGAAAAGGAGCTCCTCCATGTGAGGTTAGGTTCGGCATGGGAGCGAATTGTAACATTAATGGACAGAATAGAGAGCTTGGGTATCACAAGGGTGCCAGCCATATTACAGACAGACCTCGAAGAAGCCTTCGGTCTTTGGAGGGGTTTAGTGTCTAAGATAGTCCAGGTCCTCGAGCGCATTAACGCCAAGGATTCAGAGTTAGAAATAGGGAGTGTTTTAGCTGACACTAATGAGAAAGAAAATAGGGTGAGGGCAATCCTAGCTTCCTTATGCAGCCATGAGACCAATCTTTTGAAATCACCTGCTGTGGCACTTAGTCTTAAGTCCAACCGCTCTAGCCAGGTATCTAAACTAAGGGAGCGTGCATCGTCTAAACACAGCCACTCTAGCAAGTCTTCTGCTGCTGGGAGTGCCATCTCTTCCCTAGCTGCCTTGCACATTAAGGAGGCTGCACGTCTGGAGCTAAAGAGCAAGGTAGCGGGGGCGGAGGCTGATGCTAAGGCAGCTGATCTCACCCTTCCCTTTAAAGAAGAAGAGCAACGACTGCAAATAGAACAGACCCGTAGACAAAGCGAAATGCAAATGGAACAGGCCCGTAGACAAAGCGAAATGCAAATGGAACAGGCCCAAAGACAAAGCGAAATGCAAATGGAACAGGCCCAAAGACAAAGCGAAATGCAAATAGAACAGGCCCGTAGACAAAGCGAAATGCAAATAGAACAGGCTCGTATAGAGATGCTTAGAATAAAGATGGATGCCGCAGCCAAAAGGGTAAGGGCTGAGACTTTGGCCAAGGCCCTAATTGAGCCACTCACAGAAGAAAATGTAAACCAGTTACCAATACAGGACCCTTCTGCCAAAGTGTTTGCGCACCTTGGCAGCATGTACAGCCAGTTTTCGGATGAGGAACAGGGAGACTTCTCTCCTTACCCAGAGCAGGGCCCCAAAGTCACTTTTGAGTTTCCTGCAGAGCAGAGCGTCATAGCGGGGAGCTCACCCTTGCTCGAGCTACCTGTGCCTCCTGCTAAAACCCTAGGTCAGTCAATCAGGGCCTCAAGGCCGAGCGCTAGTTGGCCCCTACAGACAGCTGCACAGGGAACCATCGATTCGTCAGTGGTCGATGTCATCCCTCCAAGAGGCCAAAGGTTGACGCAAGGTACACGGTGGGAGTCCACTCCACAACAGCAAACTCCTCAATTGTTCCCTTCGACGCCAGAGTCCCAGCTTGTCTCCATCATCAGAAGCCCCAGAAGAGATCTTAAGGACAAGGGTGTCGAAAAGTTTTCGGACAAGCCTGAGGAATTTCTTCTCTGGAAGGCCACCTTCCAGAGAGCAATCAGAGACTTAAAGTTATTGCCTGAGGAAGAACTGACTCTTCTGGCTGCATGGTTGGGCCCAGCCTCATCCTCACAAGTTAAGAAGATCTACGCAGCCCACGTAGCCGATCCCGACAAAGCCCTGGAAAAGGCCTGGGCCAGGTTGCAGCAGAGGTATGGGGCCAGCACAGAGATTGAAGCATCTCTTATGGACAAGCTCCAAAGGTTCCCAGCTTTAAAACTCAAAGACTTCAAACTCTTGTGGGACCTCAGCGATCTCCTTACGGAATTAGAGTCGGCCAAGGAGAATCCAGAACTGCCCGGTTTGAAGTGCCTCGATCAGCACCTGTCCCAGAGGCAGATCTTGACCAAGCTGCCCTTCACTTTGCAAGAACGCTGGGGACAGGAGGTCTTCAACTACAAGGAGGCCCACTCCCAGGCATACCCTCCATTTTCTCATTTGGTCCAGTTCATCACCAGGGCGGCCAGAGAAAGGAATGATCCGCAGACGGGCCTCCCCACCTTATACCAAGGGACCCAGCCAGAGAAGGCACCTAAAGTGGACAAGAAACCATCT
The DNA here is from genome assembly GCF_035594765.1 of Anolis carolinensis. Taxonomy (NCBI): domain Eukaryota; kingdom Metazoa; phylum Chordata; class Lepidosauria; order Squamata; family Anolidae; genus Anolis; species Anolis carolinensis. The sequence continues at coordinate 6,929,043 of NC_085843.1, forward strand.
AGAGAGGCCAATAGACCTGTCAGCGTAAAGGCAGTCGAAACTCAACACAAGACTGATGAACCCAGGTCGGAGGTAAAAGAGTTGCTTTGCCCTATTCACCAAAAGCCTCACAGCTTGGCCAACTGCAGGGAGTTTAGTAGAAAGACATACAAAGAAAGGCAACAGCTAGTTCAAAAGCAGGGAATCTGCTTTAGATGCTGTGGAGCAACTCCACACTTTGCATCCAACTGCAAAGAAAACATCAAGTGTGAGAAATGCAACAGCCTCAAGCATTGCACCGCAATGCACAACTCCAATATCATCTCCCACCCCAAAGAGAACGCTTCACCAAAAGAAAAGTCAGCAGTCGAAGACACCGACAAGCCAGCCGCACCAGAGATGCAGGTGGAGGTCTCAGCAGTCGCCTGTACAGAGCTGTGTTCTGACTCGCAACAGTTAAGAGTTTGTCATCCTATCTGCCTAGCGGATGTATATCCAGCCAAGAGCCCTTGGCTTAGAAAGAGACTCTATGTGGCCCTGGATTCACAGAGCGACGCCTCCCTAGCTACTCCAGAGTTCTTCCGCATGTTTGACCTTAAAACCAAGATGGTCAATTACACCATGACTACATGTGCAGGAAAAAAGAAGTTGCAGGGTCGCATAGCATCTGGCTTTGTTGTCTCCTCTTGCGACCAGAAGAGACAGTTCAAGTTGCCAGACCTGATTGAGTGTTCCTCCATCCCTCGGAACAAAAAACAAATTGTAACTAGAGAAGTTGTGGAGGCTCATCCACATTTGCGACGGTTAAAGAATGCCATACCAGCCTTTCAGCCAGATGTGGACATTGCCCTTCTGCTTGGTGCGGACTGTCCGAACTTGTTCTATGTGAACGACCAAGTTAAGGGACCTCCAGGGGCGCCCATTGCTCAGCTGCTACCACTAGGCTGGACAGTTACAGGCCCAGTGTGCATAAACAAGATGCACCCACCATCGTCGTTGGACTCCAATCAAGCACAGGTGCTTAAAGGTGGACGTCCTACACTTGTGCGCAGTTGCCTAAGTCACATCTCAGTCTACTGCCAAGCAATAACTCCAGAGTATTCCTCCATCTTCAAAGTCTCTGAGAGAGACGAAGCCACAGCGCTCTCGAAAGATGAGCAAAGGTTTTCGGACATTATGAATGCTCAAGTCTCACGAAGTGCAGAGGTGAAAGTTTGCAAGATGACCACAGAAATCAAGATGGGCCAAAGATCTTGCCTGGAACCACACCGTTTTGAACGTTTTTCGGAGTGGCACAGTCTTCTTAGAGCAGTAGCTAGGCTTATACATCGTTTAGCTTGCAAAGATAGTGAGCCTTTACAGGTCCAGGATATGATAAAGGCTAAGAGCGTCATATTCAAGTCAGTACAGAGATCTGCTTTCAAGCAGGAAATAGCTAGGCTAGAGCAAGGGCTCAACATCCCTAATCAAAGTCTTCTAAATGAGTTAAACCCATTTCTAGACAAGGAGGGTATTTTGAGAGTTGGAGGAAGGTTAGCCAAAGCTAAACTCAAGGCGTGCATAAAAAACCCCATCATCATACCCCCTAATAGTCACACTGCATTGCTGCTCGTTCGGCATCACCATGAAAGGATCCATCATCAGGGTAGAACTCTAACTGAGGCAGCCCTTAGAAATGAAGGTCTGTGGGTAGTTAATGCCAAAAGGTTGGTCAACAGTTGTATTTTCAAATGTGTTAAATGCAGGCGCCTTAGGCGAAACTGTCAAAGTCAGTTGATGGCAGAACTACCTCAGGATAGGACTTTGACAGACCCACCCTTTTTCCCATGTGGGAATCGATGTGTTTGGTCCTTGGGAGGTTGTCACTAGGAAAACCAGGGGTGGTGTTGTAAATAATAAAAGATGGGCAGTTTTGTTTACTTGTTTAGTAATACGAGCTGTCCATATAGAGGTTGCAGAGGGAATGGACACTTCATCATCCATAAATGCCTTGGAAAAGTTTGTAGCCCTCAGAGGGCCAATTAAGTCAATTTGGTCGGACTGTGGCACCAATTTTGCATGTGCAGACCTTAGCCAACCACTTCTGGAAGAGGTGGAAGGCCGAATACTCAAGCCAGCTTCCAACCAGAAGACTCTGGCAAACCCCAAAGGACAATTTCAAGGTGGGAAACCTTGTGTTGCTAAAGGACAAAGACTTGCCCCGCCATGCCTGGCCTATGGGCATTATACTAAAGACCTTTCCTTGCCCTGACGGTAAGGTTACAAAAGTTCAGGTAAAGACTCATAGTAAGGACAAAATGTCTGTCCTGGACAGACCAACCAGCAATCTCGTGTTGCTTATTGGAGATGTTTAAAGTTCTAGTGTTTGTATTGTTGTGTATACAAAGGTGTTTGTATGTTTTTGATTGGTAAATTCCCACATCCTGGGAATTTAGCGGGGAGTGTTCCGTCCCCCAGGACGATGGTTTGCCTTACCTATTGGTCGTTTGTTTATTTTCCCTCCTTTACATTTTGTTTGAGCCTCTGGCTGCAAAAGCCTAGGAAAAGTGGCTTGGAATCTGCAAGAGCTGGCTGCAGTTTTCTTTGCAGTGATTGGTCAAAGAGTGCAACATCTTAGGACCGCCCTTTTTACCAGGGTCTAGTCTCCATTTTAGAGCTTCATTCTGGCTATAGTCTTCCAACGTGCTGGAGCTGTGCAAGGCTAACTGGGACAAATCATCCTCAAAACCAGGCCAATCTAAGCCTATCCAAATTAGATAAGTATTGAATTATATTGATCTGGAATAGGAAATCTAGTTAGAGGAGCAGGGTTATTCTGTCGCTTCTAGAACTAATCTTTGCTGTAAAGATAGGGAAGGAAAGAGTTTCTCCTTCTAATATAGACAGCGTGATTAGGGTATAGTGGTTTTATAATCACCTTTGCCTTCTGGAACCAGGGATAATTCTGCAACTAAAACCTATGGAAATTTGTTTCATTTTCTGCAACTTTAAGATCTGTGCCAGGTTTACAACCTTGTATGAATAAACATCCTTTTTTGAAGTTCTCCAGACTCAGTCGTTCAATATTTTAGGACAGCTTATAGGGATTTGCAGTTCGCCCGGATAAAGGACAGCACGTTTCAGTTTTATAGTTTTTTATTGTCCGGCGGACGGCACACCACATCAGCTCTAGTTTCTTATCATGGTTTCTTGTGAGTGAGCTGATGGCAACTACTAGGTTGTATGTGTTTTGTATCTCAAAAAAATTAGTGCTGGTAATGGTAGGAAAAACTGGTGCCATTTTTGTAGCCAGCAAGTCAAATATACCCAGAAACAGGTCTAACCTTTGAGGCAAAAAAAGTGTGTTGGTAAGTTGTATTATTATTATTATTATTATTATTATTATTATTATTATTATTATTATTATTGCCGTATTATTATTGTTGATGTTACTCTTGTTGTTGTTGTTGTTGTTGTTGCTGCTGCTGCCATTATTACTATATTGAAATTATTTCAAGACTCGTAGACCCCATTGTCAGGGGTTAATTGTCACCCTGACATATTTATAAGTCAGGTCTCACCTTCTTCTCACCAGTCAGACCACTTAAGCATCGGCAAAAGTGGCACCAACAAATGACACCTCAGTCGTTAATTATCTGCTGATCCCAGCGGTACTATAGGTTTTATTTACAAGCTATATACAACTCTAGATACCATCACTCTCTGGACTCATGTTTCATCGGCAAGGACAAAGCATGGCACATCCTCTCAGTTTGCGGAGTCTGTTATCAGTGCTAGTAGGCACCTCCCAACATTCCACAGTTCATGAGGAATGTTCAGTCCACGCAGTTGAAACAGAAGTCTTGACCCATTGGCCCTGCAGGCTATCAATCAGGACTGACATGTAATTAACTCCTGTGCTGCTAGAAAGCTTGCCGGAACACTTTTTTTTTCTTTTTTCGTGTCAGGAGCAACCGAAGCAACCGGAACACATATACACAATCTAACAGCAACAATTGATTTAACATTTCACACTCGAACAACAAACACACTAACACCCATCACACTGCCATATAAGGCAGCTTGAAACTCCGTTATATGGCATATGTTCTTTGTAGACTCATATAACAAAATTCAATAAAGTTAAAGTACATTTAGTTTATGAATCTACACTGTGGCAAAAATTTAGTTACATGTAATTAGTTACTAGTAACTAGTGACTAGTTATTAGATTAATCATCTAATTGCCATGGAAGCCACAATTCACCATTGTAAACAGTTACATGTAATTAGTTTCAAGTAACTAATGATTAGTAATAGGATGAATCACCTCATTGTCATGGAAGCCACGATTTACTAATGCAAAAAGTTAGTTACATGGTAATTATTTACAAGTAACTAGTGGCTAGTAATTAGATTAATCACCTCATTGCCATGGAAGTTACATTTCACCACTGCAAACAGTTAGTTACATGTAATTAGTTACAAATAACTAATGAGTAGTAATTAATCATCTTATTGCCATAGAAGCCATAATTCACAAATGCAAACATTAGTTACATGCAATTAGTTACAAGTAACTAGTGGCTGGTAATTAATTATTCACCTCATTGCCATGGAAACAATGCAAACAGTTAGTTACATGTAATTAGTTACAAGTAATTAGTGACTGGTAACTAGATTATTCACTTCATTGCCACAGAAACAACAATTGGCCAATGCAAACAGTTAGTTGCAAGTAATTAGTTACAAGTAATTAGTGACTGATAATTAGATTAATCATTTCATTGCTATTCACCACTGCAAACAGTTAGTTACATGTAATGAGTTACAAGTATTAGTACAAGTATTAGATTAGTTTGGCGATATATGACTGGTAACTAGATTATTCACTTCATTGCCACGGAAACAACAATTGGCCAATGCAAACAGTTAGTTAGTTACAAGGAATTAGTTACAAGTAATTAGTGACTGATAATTAGATTAATCATTTCATTGCTATTCACCACTGCAAACAGTCAGTTACATGTAATTAGTCACAAGTATTAGTACAAGTATTAGATAACTACATTAATTAGTTTGGTGAGATAACTCACTCATTCCAGGTCCTTGTTACCTTTTTTGACCTTGGTGTTCTTTTATCAATTTTTCCCTCATTCTTCCCTAGGGTCGGACCCACCGCTGGTGGTCTTGGTGTTGCTGCCTCCCCTCTTGCTGTTGCTTTTTGGCTTGTGCCTCGCGTACCTCATCAGGTGAGGCTCTTTGGCATCTTGAGGGTGGATTTCCATGTGTACCTGCTCTAGATTTTAGTCTGAACTGAGCTTGTTCAAGTGCTGAACTCTTTTCCAAATAGGATCAGTGGGTTGTATAGTTCCTTTAAAATTCAAATTACCGTCTACACCAGGGGTCTCCAAACTTTTTAAACAGGGGGCCAGTTCACGATCCTTTGGACCATTGGAGGGCCGGACTATAGTTGGCCACCGAGCAACAACAACAACAACAACAAAGAGTGTTGGAAGAGACCCTTTTGGCCATAGAGTCCAATCCCCTTCTGCCTTTGTGCACCAAAAGCACAAACAAAGCACCCCTGACAGATGGCCACCCAGCCTCAATGTTAATAATAACAATAATAATAATAATAATAATAATAATAATAATAATAATAATAAAGGGTTGGAAGAGACCCACTCCTAGGGCCATTTAGTCCAACCCCCTTCTGCCTTTGTGCACCAAAAGCACAAGCAAAGCACCCCTGACAGATGGCCACCCAGCCTCAATGTTGTTGTTAATAATAATAATAATAATAATAATAATAATAATAATAATAATAATAATAATATAAAGAGGGTTGGAAGAGACCGCTTGGGCCATTTAGTCCAATCCCCTTCTGCCCTTGTGCACCAAAAGCACAAGCAAAGCACCCCTGACAGATGACCACCCGGCCTCAATGTTGATAATAATAATAATAATAATAATAATAATAATAATAATAATAATAATAATAAGAGTTGGAAGAGAAGAAGAGACCCCTTGGGTCATTTAGCCCAACCCCCTTCTGCCCTTGTGCCGTGGGGGCCGGATAAATGGCTTTGATGGGCCGCATCTGGCCCCCGGGCCTTAGTTTGGGGACCCCTGGTCTACACCCAATTCACATACACACATATACTGTGTGTGTATATATATATATATATATATATATATATATATATATATCTCCTCCCTTATCAGTGTGTTTGTTTTTCCAAATCCTCCCTCGCTCTTAACCAAGGGAATGTTTTGAAAAGGAAAATAAGCCCTTGCAAGTCAGGAAGGAGAACCCATTAATCTTATAAAAGCATTTCCCCCCTGAAATATTTGTTAATCTCTGCTACAGATATGTAGGTAATTCCCCTTGCAAGCCTTTGCAATCCCTATGTACCTAAATATTTGTATATCTCTCTCTATATATTAATTTTATATATGAATTTCCCCCTCATATGTTTGCAAGTCTTTGCAAATCCTATATACATATAGCTATCTAGAGATTTCCATATACCTGTATATCTGTACCTATGTGTATACATTATTTTTATATATGAATTTTTGCCTCACACGTTTGAAAGTCTTTGCAAATCCTATGCAGATATAATTATTTATATAGAGAGAGATGTCTAGATAGATAGATATGAATATAGATATATAGGGCTTGGAAATACTACTGAGGAAATGCACGCACACACATATAGAGATTTCTAGATAGATGCAGGAGGGAAATGCACATACTGTATATAGAGATGATTTGCAAACGTTTCAGGGGAAAATGCATATGTGAAATTAGTATATATAATTATAGATCTATATCTAGCCCTGCATTGTTTATATAGGCATTGAATGTTTGCCTGTTACTATGTTGCAAGCCGGCCTGAGTCCCCATGGGGAGATAGGGCAGGATAAAAATGAAGGATAATAAATGAATTATTATTATTATTACAAATGAAGTTTTGTTGTTGTTGTTGTGTTATTGTTAATACCATATTGTTTTTGTTGACTCTACTTTTCCACTTATAGAGCAAGTTTACTGTTTTTCTTTGAAATACAGTAAATATGCAAAAACATTTAACTTACTGGTGCCTCAGTTAATGTAATTTTATTGGTATCTATTTTTATTTTGAAATTTACCAGTAGCTGCTGCATTTCCCACCCTAGGCTTATACTCGAGTCAATAAGTTTTCCCAGTTTTTTATGATAAAATTATGTGTCTCGGCTTATATTCGGGTTGGCTTATACTCGAGTATATACGGTAATTGACATGGAAGCAGCAGTCTTCCAATGCTTTAAAAGTCTGTGCCAGTGAATAGTTTCTTTGGATCTTGTTGGTTATCTATATTTGGATGCCAAATTCAGCCTATAAACTGAACAGAATAAGCAATTTAAACTGTTGTTGTTGTTGTTGTTGTTGTTGTTGTTGTTGTTGTTGTGTGCCTTCAGTTTATCAATAAGGTACAGCTAGCTATGTCAAAATACTACAAGAATGGTATCAATAGAAATAAACAAGTATTAACTGGGACTGATCCTGCTTAACTTCCAAAAATCAGAGGATCTGGTGTCTTTAGGGGTTTTTATTTGGGGTAAGGGGCTTGTATGATTGCCTCTTTCCAGCCCAGTCTCAAAAATCATCTCCAGATTTTGTCTCCTGTTTCTGCTGAGTTTACTAGCAAAGGTTTACTAGCAAAGCCAAAGTTGCTGGGAGGTCTGATCAATTAATGACTACTAACTTCAGGAAATAAATTGAGCTAAGTAAGTGCAAGGCTTCAGAGCAATTATTACAGTCCAGGTGTTCAAAACCCTCTGACAATTCTGGCTGCAGCAAGAGGATACCGATTTCCCACTTAATGGCTTAAAAATAATCAGAATAATGCAGAATTATTAACACTAAGGTGAACACAGACCCAAAGGGCATCAAGTTATAATTATTGTTGTGAGTGTCTACAGCAGGGGTCCTCAAACTTTTGAAGCAGAGGGCCGGTTCACAATCCTTCAGACTGTTGAGGGGCCGAATTATCATTTGAAAAAAAAAAAAACCGAACAAATTCCTATGCACACTGCACATGTCTTATTTGTAGTGCAACAACAACAACAATAACAATGAAAGACCAATACAATATTTAAAAATGAAAATAATTTTAACCAACATAAACCTATCAGGATTTCAATAGGACGTGTGGGCCTGCTTCTGGCCAATGAGATAGTCAGGTCAATTAGGATTGTTGTTGTTGTTGTGTGTCTTCAAGTCATTTCAGACTTTGGGAGAGCCTAAATCCAAAATTATTTATTTATTCATTTGCTACATTTATTTACTACATTTATATCCCGCCCTTCTCACCCCAAAGGGAACTCAGAGCAGCTGTATGTACATACAATATATTATATTATTAGCATAGCACAATATTAGCATTATATATTACTATATTGAACTATACCAGTATACTGTAATATTATATGTAATATATAACATATAATTTATATTATTATATGGTAATATTATTAGTATTATATTGTATAAAATATTATTATTAATATCATATGTATATACAATATATTATATTATTAAAACTGATATAAAAATATTATATTATAAATGAAGGCGGGGGCCAGGTAAATGACCTTGGAGGGCCGCATCCGGCCCCCGGGCCTTAGTTTGGGGATCCCTGGTCTACAGGGCCGGCCCAAGGTAATTTTCAAGTGTAAGTGAACAGAATTTTGGCATTCCCCCCAAACCAATCACTGAAAAATAAAAGTGTTGGATAAGTGAAAATGTTGGATAATAAGGGGGGATTAAGGAGGTGCCTCATCTGCACCCCCAGACGATAGTGCCTTCAGCAACTGCCTGATTCGTCTAACGGTTGAACCGCCCCTGGGACATAAAATTTGTGGGCTGGTACTGGATTGTCACTTCTGTCGTCCCTTAGCCAGTGGTGAGGGATGGTGGACACTGCACTCCAATAACATCTTCTGGTCCAACTTGTTTGGAAAGTGTGTTTCTGCACAACAGAACGGGGTTGGATTGGATAGTCCTTGGGAGGTCTTTTCCAACTCTATGTTTTTATGAGTGGAGCAGTGAATTTATTTGGTCTTTAATCTTATACTTATCCAAGATCTTCAATCTATTTTGGACAATTCTTTTAAACTTTGTACTAGCCTTGCTGCTATTAATCCCACCAGCCGCTACAGCTTAGACCAGGCCTTGCTGCTATTAATCCCACCAGCCGCTACAGCTTAGACCAGGCATGGGCAAACTTGGGCCCTCTGGGTGTTTTGGACTTCAACTCCCACAATTCCTAACAGCCTATCAGCTGTTAGGAATTGTGGGAGTTGAAGTCCAAAACACCCGGAGGGCCCAAGTTTGCCCATGCCTGGCTTAGACCATGATATGGCCACTGTTTACAATATTTCTTTACCATTGTCCCCCTAGAACCTAGAAAGAGATACAAAGGGGAAACCAACAACCCATGAATCATAAGGCAGTTCTGGAATTCTTGTCTAATCTGCAATGTATTGATTCTGGAAGCAAAATATGCTTTCTGCTCCCATCTGAGCGGGACCACCCTGGCTTTGGAGAAGGACACATCTTTCTTGGGCCAAGCAAGAACAGCTGCAACAACAGCACGTTTTGCAAACTCTTTTTTCCAAAAGCATTACCCTTGGATAGTTGGAGGAGATGGAATAAGATCTGGGACAGCATTGCTGAGACTGTATTGTGCTGAGAAATAAGGCCAGTTTCATCATCAATGCAGTTTGACACCACTTTAACTGCAAATAGAAGCCACTATGGTGCAATAGGTTAAACCCTTGTGCAGGCTGAACTGCTGACCTGAAGGTTGGGTTGCTGACCTGAAGGTTGCCGGTTTGAATCCACAAGACGGGGTGAGCTCCCATCTGTAAGCTCTAGCTTGTGGGAACATGAGAGAAGGCTCCCAGCTAACACATCCGGGCGTCCCCTGGGCAACGTCTCTATAGACGGCCAATTCTCTCACACCACAAGCGACTTGCAGTATGTTCTTATTAGGTCCCTTTTATTTGGGTATTTTAATATGATGATGCTATTTTTATATTGCTGCTGCAGTTCCCCCATCTATGAAGTCGATTGAATTGTACTTGGTGGTTGATTGATATTATTACTGTTGTATTAACTCTTGTTTTATTGCCTTATTGTGTTTTATATTTTGTATATTGTGTAATGTATTTATGTGGTTGTTTTTGTAAATTATGCTGATCGGGCTGTGCCCCATGTGAGCCACCCCGAGTCCCCACGGGGAGATGGTGGCGGGGTATAAATAAAGTTTTATATTATTATTATTATTATTATTATTATTATTATTATTATTATTATTATTATTCTCTAGTCGCTTCTGACATGATAAAAAAAACTGCAATGACGCAGTGCTGTGGAGTCCTGAAGTTGTAGTTTTTAAAGATAATAATAATAATAATAATAATAATAATAATAATAATAACTTTATTCTTGTATCCCTCCACCATCTCCTCGAAGGGACTCAGGGCGGCTCACACAGAGACAAGCACGAACATAGCATAACATTACATATACAGAATTAATAGTAAATTAAAACATTTCAACAGTAAACAAAACAACATAATATAACAATTACTTTAAAAGCCTGAGAACTTTAACCTTCTCTGCCAAAGAGTGCTGGTGTCTCACCAAACTACAGATCCCATGAACCTGCAGCAATGATCTACGACAATTAATGTCACACAAAACTGCATTTTTGCTACAGTATAGATCAGGGGTCCCCAAACCAAGGCCCTTGGGACAGATGCGGCCCTCCCAGGTCATTTACCTGGCCCTTGACCTAAACTTTAAACTTAGGGTTGACCTAAATCTGAAACAACACAACAACAACAATCCGAATTTTGGACTATTTCATCATAGTCCATTCCCCCCCCCCCCCAACAGTCCGAGGGACCATGAACCGGCCCTTCACTTAAAAAATCTGAGGACCCCTGATGTACATAGATACACCCACAACGTAACTTTGCAATCATGGAATTATATGTCATTTGTGCCACAATGCGAATTAGTATACTGAAGCATAATGTGCATTACTTGAGCATAAAGTCTGGATACGATGAAACCCTATCAGGATTCTTGGTTTCCAAACCATACAGTAGCTTAGCAAGCTGGGAATGTTTGGTCTGGAGAAGAGAAGGTGAAGAGGTGAGATGATAGCCATGTTTAAATATACAAAAGGATGTCATGTGGAAGATGGAGTGGGCTTGTTTAATGCTGTTCCAAAGGCTGAAGACATGGAGTAATTGTTGTGACTCAGCCTTTGTGTGACTCTGATGAGGATTCTGGGATGCAGTTTCACAATGATGGGATTCAGGTTCAGGATGAGTTTCAAGATGACTCTGATGGGAATTATGGGGTTCAGGCGCACAATGTCCCTGCTGTGGGAGATGAGGAGCAGGGAGGCTTTCCCACGGGAAGAAATGATGTTGTTACTGATGATGGTTTTCAGGTGCAAGAAGCAGAAAGGGAGTGTTATACCCCCACCAGTCATGGATTTGGAGCCTGAGCAGGAGCTGAACTCTGACATAGATGAGGCTTATTATGACTTTTCACCCAGTTCGGAAACCTCTTTGCAGCTCCAGGTGCCTGGAGAAATCAGTCAGGAGGAGCAGTTAATTGGAAGGGAGGTTTCTTTGTCTGGGCCAGATGTTCCCGGTTCCCTTGAGAATGAATGTTTTAATCGGAGAGAATTCTTGAGTCGGGAGAGGAGTTTCAAACAAAATCTTCGCAGAAGTCAACGTCTGGCCTCCCGAGGGGATAATGGTTAGTTTCCCATGGGAACTTTTTGGGAGTATTGCTCTTCTTACTTGGAATTCAGTTTAGAATCCTTAAAAGCGTTTTGCACTGTAGAATCTTTGCGGTGTCAACGTTGCTTCTTTGGAGAAAGGTACCTCTGAAATTTGCTCCAGTTTCCAAGCCAAGTACTTCCAGTTCCAGTTGCAGTCAGGCCGAGTTGAGCCACGACTCTGGAATAGATTATATTTTTACTCCGGTTGTTATTTCCTTGTTCCTGTTTCAAGATTGCCTCCACTTTGCCATCGTGCTGCCTTGATCGCTAAGAAGCATCGCCTGAGGATTGAACGCTGTTTTTGTCAGCCTTGTTTCCTTGTTACATTTCATGGACTTGATTGTTTGGGAGAGCTAACGAGCTCTTATTGTGGATTATAATATCGGACCTTTCCTTCTACTCATCGGGGATCACATTTGACTTTTCAGAAAGAACTATTTCCACCTCAAACTCTATAACTATTTTCATCTGGATTTATATTTGCTTTAATAAAGTTATTAGATGTTATATTGACTCCTGTCTGGTTTTCGAGTGCTCACGCAGCCTTGGGGCATAACAGGGAGAGTAGCTCCCAGCCTGATAACACTAACGAGCCCTGTGGCCTTGAAAGTGATGATGAGGCCGCTTCTCTAGATCTGGGTATTCGTTTGGAATTTCGGGGGTTGGGCAAAAGTCTAAGAATAGCAAATAAGAGGGAGGTCACAGGGCAAAGAAATGCCTTCATGGTATGCTATTAAAACAGTCTGCTGAGAAGGAAATCTTCGTCAAAGCAATTCCTCACTTGAATTAAGAACTAAATCTGCTTCCTTGTATTATCTGATAGCCTGGATGTATCCTCGTTTCTGGGACTTTGGCTTCGTTTTAAGGACCTTGTTTCATGCCTAATGTTTACATGGATTTGTTCTTACAGCCTTGCTTTTGTAACTATCTTTTGGAACTGAACTTTTACCTTTTGTGAACTATCTTTTCCTTATTTCCTAATAAACTACAAAAGACTACAATCTGTGTGCAGCCTGGTGTCTTTAGCAAGGTGAAGGTAACCTGAAGTGCAACAGTAATGGATTAAAATTGCAGGAAAACAGATTCCACCTAAACATTAGAAAGACGTCCTTGATGATAAGAGATGTTTGGCAGTGGAATATGATGCTTCGGAGTCTGGTACAGTCTCCTTGCTTGGATGATTTCCAACAGAGACGGGATGGCTATCTGTTGGGATGGCTTTGATTGTGTCCTCCGGCATGGCAGAACAGGGCTGGACTGAATGGCACTTGGGGGCTCTTCCAACTCTTCTATGAGTCTATGGTGCTATACTCCTGTTCATAGCTCATTGTGTTCATAGTGAATGGGCTCTTTTTGAAAGTGTATCATTCAAATGGTTTAATCACCATTATTCGGCAACTTGGTTACATTTCATGGCTTGGGATGTGAAGAGACAACTTTACTCTAGAGGTAATGGAAATGATATTGACCTCAAGGAAACAATCAACACAAAATATATATGGTTGCCCCATTCCTAATGGCAGGTAAACTTTTCATCAAGTTTGTGGTTCTATGATTCTATATTAAATATCTCCAATGGAGAAGAGTTGGTCATCTTTAAAGTAGCCCATCTTCCAAAGTAGCAATCTCCTTGTGTCCCTAATCTAACTAGGAGGCTAATAGTGCATCAATGACTGCGACTAAACTTCCCTTCCCAAAACAGAGGAGCTACCTAATTATAATCTATGCAGATTTTTTAAAAATGTGTTTATTTCCAGGCACGGTGCTCTCTATCACCAGGTTCTCCAAGGCTCTAAGAAGTTCCTGCTGTCTCTGGATGACCTCACTTTTGTTCACACCAGACTGAGCAGAATGGTAAGTGATCTGGGTGCATGGGTCAAGCAATGGCTGTCTATCTTTTGTACCAGTGGTCACTATTCTATTGAACGCATAACTGATCCTAGCCAGTTAGGAACCATTCTGTCCCAGGGTAGGGAATCCACCACATGTTTTAGACAACTTTCTTAACTGAAAGATATAATAGTTGAGATGTCCATCCTTGGTGAGCAGGACGTCTTCATCGGCTAAGCAGCATCTATATTTGCATCCACAGAGACTGACGCTGGATAACCTCAGCGAGTGCAAGAGCAACTCAGAAGGCCGAAGTTTGAGATCTGCAACCTGTTCCTTGTCGGTGAAAAGCACGGTTGTGACGTTCGAAACTTCCAACGTGGCAGTATATGAGGTGAGCAGGAACTCAATTAAATGTGACTGGCTAAGCAGTATTTCTCCATGCATTATTATTATTATTATTATTGACACAACAACATAGTACGACACAGCAAACAAGATAGATATGCTGGATTTCGTGTCACAAAATCATAAGTCGAACGCTTCCCAAGTGTCTAGGACTGTGTGATGTATTTTCGGATGATGCGCGCAGATCCCAATAGGGTGGCCTTTTGCAGTTGGCAGATAGTAATCTTGTCAATGTCTATTGTTTCCAAATGCCGGCTGAGATCTTTTGGCACGGCACCCAGTGTGCCCATCACCACCGGGACCACCTGCACTGGTTTCTGTCAGAGTCTTTGCAGTTCAATCTTGAAGTCCTGATAGCAGCTGAGTTTTTCCTGTTGTTTTTCGTCAATTCGACTGTCACCTGGGATGGCGACATCAATAATCCAAACCTTTTTCTTTTCCACAACTGTGATGTCTGGTGTGTTGTGTTCCAGGACTTTGTCAGTCTGGATTCGGAAGTCCCACCATATCTTTGTGTGCTCATTTTCCAATACTTTTGCAGGTTTACGATCCCACCAGTTCTTTACTGCTGGGAGGTGGTATTTGAGGCATAAGTTCCAATGAATCATTTGGGCCACATTATTATTATTATTATTATTATTATTATTATTATTATTATTATTATTAATTCATTTCTATCCCACTTTTCTCCCATGGGGGGACTCACAGTGGCATACAAAGTTTAAAAGCACCCATACATATACATCGACACACAAATACACAATCAACTAAAACATCATATACTAATTTAAGAATAACCTAATTTAAACATATCATATGAATCATTTAATACTTACGACCGGTACTATTAAAAGTTCCTAAGCTCAGGCCACTGAGGTTGTTTGTAAAAATAAAATTACATCCATTTCAAGGTCCTTTCGGTCCACCACCGAAAAGGCCCTTTCTCTCATTCCCACCAAAAGCGCCTGTGATGATGGTGGGACTGAGAGAAGGGCCTCTCCTCATGATCTCAGGGCTCAAGTGGTTTGCTAGGAGGAAATATGGTCCTTCAAGTAAGCTAGGCCCAAACCATTTAGGGCTTTGTAAGCTAAAGCCAGCATCTTGAATTGAACCGGGAAACAAACTGGAAGCCAGTGTAGTTGCTTCAGGAGCGGTTGTTAGGGATTCCTCGTCTTCAGAAAAGGAAGGGGAGCAGGAAAGTGTTCAGGAATTAGAGGGGGAGTTGGAATCTGAGGAGGAGATTTTGCGAGTACCACATTTCAGGAAAGGCGAAAGGAAATAGAGCAGAGATGCCATTCAGCTAAGATAGCTGCCAGAAACACTAAAGATAAGAAATGTTGGCGATGTAAAGAAAAGATAGGGTCATATTTTCACGTTTGGTGGAATTGTAAAAAAATTAAAAATTATTGGAAAGAGATACATATGGAATGTAAAAAAATTCTAAAAATTGACCTTGATTGTAAACCGGAATATTACCTATTAGAACTTTATGATATGAAAAACAAGGATGGAATATACTCTCCAGGTGAAAAAGAAAATAAATCTAAAATTTATATATATGCTGTAACAGCAGCAAGAATAGTGATAGCCAAAAATTGGAAAAACCCTCATTGCCCTACAAAAGCAATGTGGTTAAAGAAATTAATGGATATAAAAAATATGGATAAACTAACCTATTTATTAAAAAGAAGCACCGGTAAGATGATGAAAGAAACAGACTGGTCCGAATTTGAAGAATACATAGCGGAAGAACTGAAAGGATAAGACAAGACACAGTATGGAAGAAAGAAGATTGGAAGTCTACCCCTTCCCCCCTCCCCCATTAGGCTACCTTTCCGGACGTCTGAATTCAGACTCCTCCCCGAACTTTCCCTCTGACTCCCCCAAAACCTACCCTCTTACAAATCTATCTTTCAATTCTTTTTAGTCCAATCTCACCAACCCAATAATATGTATCCAATTCCTTAGGACTCTCAGAATCACTCATTCACCCCCTATTAACCCTCCCCGACTAACCTAAACCTTTCCCTCCCCATACCTTCCTTTAGCAAAACTAGAAGATGTAAATCTTTTAAAAATATTCTTTAATAAAAATGATTTAAAAAAAATAACACTAAAGTAATTGGGAACCGCCCTAGCAGCTGCAGGTGTGGGAACTCAGGGCTATAAATCAGAAGCAGGAGTAGTCAGCTTTCTCTGGTAACAAACTGACTCTAATGCTTAAGCCTTGGCTCCCCTTGTGCCTGCTTCGAGTCTGCGTTTGGGAAACTGCTCCTAAGGATTCATTGTTTCTTCATCTGAAGTAAGACTGCTGCTTGATTTGGGAATTCATCAGAGACTTAAGAACTGTGTTTGCATTAAGACTTCTTTGCTTTCTTTTGCATTATACAACTGCGTGTGCTATTCTTTATGTTTTGCTGAAGTAAAGCAGTTTTCATTTACTTGCCATGTTGTTTTAAGGCTGTTCTTGAGAGACAAATCAGGACAGCGGTGTAGTTCTTTCTCTATATCTCGCTCTTTGAACCAGTTGAAGTTTCTGAATACTCTTCTGGGGCAGCTCCACGTAGAGCGTGTTACATAATCTAATCTGGACATGACTGAGGCATGTACTATCATGGCCAGATCAGGCTTTTCAAGGTATGGGCGCAGCTGCCCCACAAGCTTTAACTGTGCGAAGACCCTCCCGGCCACCGCTGACACCTGAGTCTCCAGGGTCAGCACTGAGTCCAGAAGTATCCCCAGACTGCGAATCTGTGCCTTCAGGGGGAGTGTGACCCCATGCATTAATTTCAATAAGAAAAAATAGAACTTATTAGGCATTGCTTCCTATATTGAGCTTGCAGCCGATCCGAACCAATCAGAGATCATTCTAGCCAATCATGGATTACACCATGTAACACAATGTTTGTTCCTGGGATATAAATATCATTTCCTAATGAGTTCTATAAAAAAAAAGTGGGGGAATTTATTAAACTGTGAAAACTTTGTTTTTGTGGGACATCCTGCAGTACATTTTGCTATAGTTCTTCAATGGATATCTCATCAAGTCTCAACCAATTCAACATAGTTTATTTAGGCAGTCCGAAAACAATAGAAAGTCATCGGATAATTAAAACAATGTATCCATTAACAATCTGCAATTTAATGAACCATTGAGACAATGTTACCATTTAAAACAATTGCCAACATTTATTTATTTATTCATTTATCTATAGTATTTATATTCTGCCCTTCTCACCCCGAAGGGGACTCAGGGCGGATCACAATGCACATATATATATGGCACACAGTCAATGCCATCAGACAAACAACATACAGTATAGACACACAGAGAGGCAATTTAACATTTCCAGCTTCATGAGGGTATGCTCGATTCTGGCCACAGGGGGAGCTGTTGCTTCACCGTCCACTAGTGACACCGAGTGCTGTACTTCCTCGTTCCTTTCCGCGTGCTGCTAGCAGTTTTATGGTGTAGTAAATTAGTTAAATTAGCCTCCCGCATAAAGCGTACCTAAATTTCCTAGTTGACAGATGCAACTGTCTTTCAGGCTTCTTAGGTAACAGCAAGTTGGGCTATTTAATGGTCGGGGGCTTAACCTGACCCGGGCTTCGAACTCATGACCTCTTGATCAGTAGTGATTTATTGCAGCTGGTTACTAGCCAGCTGTGCCACAGCCCGGCCCCAGAAATGAAGTTTCTGGATTATAACTTCTACTTTCAAAGTATATACCACACAATTAAACAGGAAATAATACTCTCAAATCAGGAACATAGTGTTATTCTAACCAATCAGATATCATCCAGTACAAACAGGGACCATTCTAGCCGTTGAGGGATCATTCTACCCTAACAGGGATCATTCTAACCAATCAGGGACCATTCTATAAAATTAGGATCATTTGACCCAATCAGGGATCATTCATGCTAAATGGGGACCAAATTTAGTCATTTGGTGAGGCACCAGAACTCTGGCAGAGAAGACGAAAGACCCTATGAAACTACAACTCCTGGGAATCCATAGCATTGAGCCATGGCAGAAAAAGCAATGTCAAACTGCATTAATTCTACAATGTAGATGTATCTTTGTTCATAGTATTTCTCAGTGGTCTGTGATTTTCTGGGCAGGGAGACTGGGTATGGCTGAAGAAGCTGGAGTCTGGAGTCATCACTGATTGGAGACAGAATACTGCTTCCTTGCTGAGCAAGGTAGGGATCAGCCATGACCATCAACATCTATGTTTGCAGATATATCTTTTGTGTGGTCAGTCATTGAATCATGGAAGAGGTGGAAGAGACCCCAAGGGCCTCCCAGTCCAACCCCATTCTGCCATGCAGGAAGGCACAATCAAAGCCCTCCAGACAGAGGTCCATCCTGCCTCTTTTGAAAACCTCCGGAAGGTCTCTGCTATTCTCCTTTTAAAAGAACTTCGAGATGCTAAGTCACTTTCCTAAGCTCCACCATCTCACAGGTTGGCATATATATAGGTAAAGGTAAAGGTAAAGGTTTCCCCTGATGTTAAGTCCAGTCATGTCTGACTCTGAGAATTGGTACTCATCTCCATTTCTAAACCTAAGAGCCGGCGTTGTCCGTAGACACCTCCAAGGTCATGTGGCCGGCATGACTGCATGGAACGCCGTTACCTTCCCACCAGAGCGGTACCTATTGATCTACTCACATTTGCATGTTTTCGAACTGCTAGGTTGGCAGAAGTTGGAGCTAACAGTGGGCGCTCACTCCGCTCCCTGGATTCGAACCTGTGACCTTTCAGTCCACAAGTTTGGTAGCTCAGCGCTTTAACACACTGCACCACCAGGGGCTCCATATATATATATATATATATATATATATATATATATATATATATATATATATGTATATATGTATATGTATATATGTATATGTATATATGTATATATGTATATGTATATATAGGCTTTGCCCGGCCATGCATTGCTGTGGCTTATGGGAATCCTTTGTTGGCCAGGTGGAATAGCAGTGAATAGCCTTGCAGTCTCAAAGCCTGGTCGTTTTCTGGAGTAGCTGGAGCTTTTTGTTGTATGAACATAGAGGCATGGATGAGGGGTTGTGCTGCCAAGTTTAGTGTTTCTGGGATGTGTAGTTTTGTTGTTTTGTCCTAGGCCGAAATTTCATTACCCTTTTATATAGATAGATATATATACTCACAAAGGTTTTATGAGATAAGAAGGGGAAGAACATTAGAAAATATTCAATAAATCAATAGAAAAGAGTTTGACATATATTAGAATGGGAAGTTTGGACAGAGAAGTGGCACAAGCAGAAAACCTTGGCATATTATTTGTGAGAACTCACATGGTGGTTTCATCTTCACTGAAGAATTAATGTAGTTTGATACCACTATAACTGCCCTAATCTCAATTCAATGGAATTGTGGGAGCTGTACTTTGGAGAGGCAGAGCAAACGGAAGTCTTTATCAAACTATAACTCCCATGAGTCCATAGCATTGAGCCATAGCAGCCATAGCAGTTACAGTGGTGTCAAACAGCATTAATTTTACAGTGTAGAGATGAACCTATGTTTAGACCAGGCCTGGGCAAACTTTGGCCTTCCAGGTGTTTTGGACTTCAACTCCCACCATTCCTAACATCCTCAGGCCCCTTCCTTTTCTCCCTCAGCCGTTTAAGTGGGGGGCCTGAGGATGTTAGGAATGGTGGGAGTTGAAGTCCAAAACACCTGGAAGGCCAAAGTTTGCCCATGCCTGGTTTAGACCAATCTGAAAGAATCTAGAATTATGATTGTTGCCTCTAGAAAGGGCATCAGTAGGCTTTTCTTTCCTCCCTACTTTTCTTTCTTTCTTTCAATATCAGAAGATCTCAAAGTATCAGAGAGATAAAAATCAGTTTCAAAGCCATTTGAAACAATTTAGAGTTGGAACAATGGGGGTTTGTTATAGGCAGTCTGAAAACAATAGAAAGCCATCAGACAATTAAAACAATGTATCCATTAACAATCTGCAATTTAATGAACCATTGAGACAATGTTAGCATTTAAAACAGTTGCCAACTTGGACTGTTTGAAGAAGTTTAAAATGCCAGATTGATCTCTGGAACAGTTCATTTTAATAGTTTTGCTTGTGATATAGTAATGGTTAAATTCCGGTTGAAATTTTGTTTTACTCAGGTCTTGGAACAAGTTTTAAGATTAGCTGTAACTAGTTACTTCTGGGGCAACAATGTTTTAAGAGTGACATTAACAACAACAACAACAACACTTTATTTATATTCCACCCTATCTCCCCAAGGAGACTCAGGGCAGATCACAGTACACATACATGGCAAACATTCAATGCCATTTGGACAGACAGGACAGAACAGAACAGAACTGCATTCAATGCCATTATCAGACATATCACATGTACAGACAGAGAGGCTATTTAACATTCTCCAGCTTTCGGCTTCCTGAGGTTATGCTCGATTCCGGCCACAGGGGGAGCTGCTGCTTCATCATCCACTGTGACACTGAGTCCTTTTTGATTGTAGTACTTCCCCACATTCTTCGCATGTCGCTGGCAGTTTTATGGTGTCATAAATTACGTTAAATTAGCCTCCCCACATTAAGCGGTACCTAGTATTGTCTACTTACAGACACAGCTATTTTCGAGCTGCTTAGGTCAGCAGCAAGCTAGGCTATTAAATAGTCAGGAGCTCAACCCTGATCTAGGCTTCGAACCAACAACCTCTCAGTCAGTGTTGATTTGCTGCTGCTGGCTACTATCCAGCAGTGCCACAGCCTGGCCTCATAACAAGTAGGGACAGTGTTAACTTTTAAGCAGAGGCTGGATGGCCATCTATCGGGGGTGCTTTCTTGCTTCTTGGCAGGGGGTTTGAAGGTCTCTTCCAACTCTATGATTCTATGATTCTAACTTAGAGTAACAAGTAATAATTTCTAACTACAGTAGAGTCTCACTTATCCAGCACTCGCTTATCCAACGTCCTGGATTATCCAACACTTTTTTGTAGTCAATGTTTTCAATACATCATGATATTTTGGTGCTAAATTCGTAAATACAGTAATTACAACATAACGTTGCTGCGTATTGAACTACTTTTTCTGCCAAATTTGTTGTCTAACATGATCTTTTGGTGCTTAATTTGTAAAATCATAACCTAATTTAATGTTTAATAGGCTTTTCCTTAATCTCTCCTTATTATCCAACATATTTGCTTATCCAACATTCTGCCGGCCCATTTACATTGGATAAGCGAGGCTCTACTGTATTTTCATATATTGTTTTCTAACTAGTTTCAAAGCATAGTAGGGTAATGTGTTTTCGATGGCTTTCATGGCCAGAATCACTGGGTTGCTGTGAGTTTCCCAGGCTGTATGGCCATGCTCCAGAAGCATTCTCTCCTGACATTTTGCCCACATCTATGGCAGGCATCCTCAGGAAACTAGGCAAGTGGGCTTTATATATCTGTGAAATGTTCAGAGTGGAAGAAAGAACTCTTGTCTAAGGCAAGTGTGAATTTTGCAATTGATCACCTTGATTACCATTTAATGGCCTTGCAGATTCAAAGCCTAACTGCTTCCTGCCTGAGGGAATCCTTTATTGGGAGGTGTTAGTTGGCCCTGATTGTTTCATGTTTGGAATTTCCCTGTTTTCTGAGTGTTGTTCTTTATTTACTATCCTGATTTTAGAGTTTTTTAAAAAAAATACTGGTAATCAGATTTTGTTCATTTTCTTAGTTTCCTCCTGTCTGTTGAAATGGTCCACATGCTTGTGGATGTCAATGGCTTCTCTGTGTAGTCTGACATGGTGGTTGTTAGAGTCGTCCAGCATTTCTGTGTGTTCCAATAATATTCTGTGTCCAGGTTGGTTCATTAAGTGCTCTGGTATGGCTGACTTCTCTGGTTGGATTAGCTTGCAGTGCCTTTCATGTTCCTTGATTTGTGTTTGGGCAATGCTGCATTTGGTGGTCCCTATGTAGACTTGCCCACAGCTGTCTACATAGTGACCAAACACAAATCAAGGAACATCAAAGGCACTGCAGACTAACTCAACCAGAGAAGTCAGCCATAGCAGAGCATTTGATGAACCAACTGGATGGAGCATATTATTCGAGAAGACAGAAATCTTGGAGGTTAGAGAAAGCAATGGAAAAATGCAGAGCAAAGCAAACAGTAGCTTAAGTTACTTTCCCCATCCATGAAAGGTGCGAAGATAATGAGTTTTTAAAAATATAATAATGAGTGAGGAATAAACCAATTTCCCCAAGGTCTTTTTTTCACAGTATTACTGGCCGTCCAGATTCCTTTTCATTGGTAGAAAGGCAAGAAAAATAATTCAAGAAACACTGCACAAGGGAAGATCTTAATTCTCTGGTGATTTCGTTCTTTTCTTCTCAGATGAAAGATGTTCGCCATGAAAACATAAACCCCTTTTTTGGCCTTTTGTCTGATGGAGCCCTCTCTGCTCTTGTGATGGAGTATTGCTCCAGAGGGAGCCTGGAAGATTTACTACAAAATACGGATTTGAAGCTGGATTGGATGTTCAAATCATCTCTTCTGATGGACTTGATCAAAGTAAGGCCTCTTCTTACACCAAGGTTGGGATCAGTTGAGAAGGGCTTCTAAGTCAGTGTATCTACTTTAGACTTCCATTCAAACTTTGGAGGAGTTAGTTAAAGTGGTAAGCTTATATGGATAGCTCAGCAATGGGAAAACTTTGGCTCTCGGGGTGTTTTGGACTTTAACTCTCACAATTCCTAACAGCCAGTAGGCTGTTAGGAATTGTGGGAGTTGAAGTCCAAAACACCTGGAGAGCCATAGTTTGCCCATGCCTAGGATCGCTCCTTTAAAAGTTCAGACTAAAACCTGTAGCAAATTTCTTATTCTTCAGGAAATTATATCCCAACATATCTGGAGGACACTGTGTTACGGGATTGAAATGGCAGACAAAGGTTTGAGGAAATGAGACAAAGAGAGTTCCGGTGGCTGTAGAAAAAATGACGTTTATTCTCAGTGGCCAGTGAGAATATAGCAATAAGAAAAAGAGACCTTCTCCTGTAATCAGGAAAGCGAAGGTACCTAGACAAAGAAACACAGATCCTTATATACTATTTTGGCCTACCACTATCTACGTCACATAGGTATTATCTATCACCAATTAGTGTCAAAAAAGTCTTACTTGGCACTTAACTAAAAAGCTATCCTTGCATTTTCCTAAAATATAGACTACTTCAAGACCTCTGACCCTCCATTAGCCTTATCTCTGGAATTCTCATCTCAGCTCTCAGGATCCATTAATTAAGGATTTTCCCCCTATCTTAGCTGTCAGAGAGTCATTAGCACTCCTCCCCTGGCGCCAGGTCTTATCTTGACATCCCAAAAAGCCTTAATTTGTCTCTTGTCCATTAGCTTATCTATTCTTGTTGACACTTAACATATGTCTCTGGCACTTAGGGTGAACTTTGGTCTTTGCTATGGGGAGACAGTTATTTTGCTGAGCAGAGTGTATTTTTGGCTATAGGCACACAATTCTGCTTGTGATTATATTTTTCCTATTTCTATTTCTTAACATGATTACATTCAATATATAGTTTCCAATACAAGTATTATATTTTCCCAATACACCTTCATCAGGATGAGTGCTGATTTGAATCCTATTTTGCCCAAATTTAAGCCCCATAACTAATATAATGAGCATGGTTGCAAAGCATAGAACCTAAAAGCAAAGTACAACATAGAATTGTCTCTATGTGAAATAGTAAGGATGTGCATATAGGCTAGTTCCAGACATGAAGCCAACCTAAGAAAAACAGAATGATCTGCAACAACAATAACTTTATTACGGTCCATGGACCCACAGCTGTTAAGTTTACAGAACAGTCAAACCGGGGAAATTGCTTAACAAACACAATTTGATATGCTTAAAAGAGAAACATAAATAAGAAATTTATAATGAATCCAGAAAAGCTACTGGATTAAAAAGTTAGCTGTGTAGCATTAAAGGATCACTGCCAGATGCAGTCTGATGGCCGATGCAATCCTATGGATGATGCAATCCGATGGAAGGCAGCCCAAAACCCATGGTCACTAGATGTTATTTAACAGAGTAAAAACTACTAAGATATTTGATTGGAGAAGAACGTTGTTTACAAAAGGCCACTAAACTCTCTAATTAGATTATTGGAGGCTGGGAAGGATATAAAACTGACCCAGTGGATTCACCAAACATGATTCTGTCTTGTTGATTATGTCCTGAGATTTCAAGACTTAAGAGTGCAATAGAACCCCCATATTCACAAGGACGTGTTCCCAGATTTTGTGTGGATATGCAAAATGAAGGACTTCTGGCTCAAGAATACTATAGGGTTACACATATTTTATCAGATGTGGATAAATGAAATCATGGATATCAGTCCCAAAGATACAAGGATTGCATTGTACTGAAGTAGTGCATTGAGGCTAATTCTCCTGTTTGGACTTCAGCATAGTTCATGAGTTGGCAACCAGAAAGCGGTAGAAGGTACTTGCAAAAAGATACATGAGGTAACTGATAAAGTGCTGCAAATTCTTGGAAGTGCAAATTGGGATGTATTTATATCAAGTTCACAAAAGTAAAAAGTGTAAACCGGTACAAGAATGGTCACGGATACAGGATTGTTATGGGGATGAGCAATCTTTATCCAAAAGCCTGAGTAAGAGCCAGGTTTTCAAGCTCTTCCTGAATGCCACCAGGGTGGGGGCTTGCCTGATTTCCCTGGGGAGTGAGTTCCAGATTTAACCAAAATGAGTTTACAGAAAACAGGAAGAACAAAGGGCTAACTCCACCCAGGACTACTGTAAAATAGTTTAAAACAATACATTACAAGAGGAGATTTTGCTGGTCACAGTCATCTCTCTGGAATCCTTGAAAATCTTTTGCTTTGGATGTAAAGCGATAGACTTGGTCTCCTACTTTGTGAAACTTGGGCTGACCACAAGCTTCTGTTGTCACTGGGACTGATGGTATATGAAGAGTTTTGTCAGGGCATGCAGGGCAGGGAGCAGGTGGAGAGATGAATTACTCCCATCGCCCTGACTTGTTTAATGACCTTCGGCTCACCAGTCAGACCACTTAAGCAGCAGGCAAAACTAGCACTGACAAACGACACCTCAGTCGTAGATTTACTGCTGATCCCAGTGGTACTAGGTTTTATTTACAGGACTATATACAACTCCAAACACCATCACTCTCTGGGCACATGTTCCCCAGCAAGGGAAAAACATGGCACGTCCGTTCACCAAGCCGAGTCTCTAATCAGTGCTTACAGGCACATCCCACATTCCACAGTTCATGACGAATGTTCCATCCATGCAGTTGAAAACAGAAGTCTTGACCCATTGGCCCTGCAAGCTATCAATCAGGGCTGGCATGTAATTTACTCTTGTGCTGCTGGAAAGCTTGCCGGAACACAAATCCACATTCAACAGCATACAATTGATCTAACATTTCACTCTATAACAATAAACACACTAACAAGTTTAGTGCTAAGGATGCCTGTTTGGATTGCTAGGGCCTAGGATTTCCAGACAATATCCAGGCCTCTAAACACTGAAGCTCTATTGCAGAATAAACTATTGGCTTCATATTCCACATCTACATATTCAGGGAAGGACACACATTGCTATCTTGGTATCTCTTGAACCTGACTGTAGGTTCATAGCTTCTGAAGCTGCCCAACATACAATGTTATGTCTTCCAGGGCATGAAGTATTTGCACCACCAAGACCTTTGCCACGGGCGTCTCAAGTCCCGTAACTGTGTGGTGGATGGACGATTCGTACTGAAAGTCACCGACTACGGTTACACTGGGCTGTTGTCCGCACAAAGCACTCTACGCGTTCAACCCCCAGCAGAAGGTAAGAAGATCTACATGGATTAACAACAACATCTTTAAGTGAAAACAATGAATGCAAAAACATTGCAATATATGAAAATATATTATCATTGGTGCAAGAGTGTTATATGCAGAAAACTAGAAAAACACACAAATAGCAACAGCAAAAGAGTGGGTTATAAAAAAAAGAAATGGATAAATTGGCAGTGGTGTTCAAAGGAAAAACCTAAAAGAACTACAATAAGGACTGGGAATTATTTCTAATTATTTCTAAGGTGTTCTCTTAGGTTAAAAAAAAGTAGCAAATATGGCAGGCTGACTGTATTATTCACTCAAATTGGCAGCAATTGAAATACTGCATCTGGGATCTGACATTGTGCTTGAATTCTATAAATTTGTACATAGTTGTATCTCCCTTTTGTTGAGTAATAATAATAATAATAATAATAATAATAATAATCTTCACTTTTTAAAATTATAGCAGGATCTTGGGAGTTGTAGTTTGTTGTGGCATCAGAACTCCCTGACAGAGATGTTGGATTTTGGTTGTGTGTATATGAAATGTAAATCAAGTG